>NW_026430742.1:2868-3585 GCF_001194135.2 Octopus bimaculoides
TATTTGAAGAAATTCCTTGCACGTCTAACATGTAAAACTCTGTATTTCCTATTAGGAAATGGAACATGTGAAACGGTAAATAAATAATACAAATTAAATTTCCAACTTTCTGGTTATACACGGTGGTGCACCAGCATGACCACAGCCACTTGGCTGAAACACATAAATAAATAAATAAATACAATATCACCGTAAGCAATATTTCCAGAACTTTTAACTTTAAATATGTACCTTGCATCTATACAAAAATGACACCTACTACATATTAGACTGTAATAATGGACAGTAAGCAGATGTGCTTCAAAAGGAAACGGTTGGAACTTGACCATACCTACACACACACACACACACACACACACATATATATATTTATATATATATATATATATATACATATATGATATATATAAATATATATATACATATACATGTATGTATATAAATATATATGTAACATACACATATATATGTATATGTATTTTCTTTTATTCATTTATACATTTCAGTAATTTTGATTGCGGCCATGCTAGAGCACGGTCTTAAAGGGTTTAACTCGAAAAAATCGACCCCAGGACTTACTCTTTGTAAACCGAACTGCTAAGTTACAGGGATGTAAATACACCAACATCGGTTTTCACGCGATGCTGCCGGGACAAACACAAACACAAAGACACACACAAACATACACACACAAATATATATATGCATATATATATA
>NW_026430742.1:4099-6671 GCF_001194135.2 Octopus bimaculoides
TATATATACATATAAATATACATATATATATATGTGTATATATATATATATGTATGTATGTGTGTGTGTATATATATATATATATATTTATATATATACACATATTTATATATATATATATATATATATATATATGGTTGTTGTCTACTCCTTATGCAGAGTTTGACTACCTTCTGTACCTACACTTTAGAATAATCATGTTATTTGATGTAGTTTTTTAAAGTAGACAATGTTTTAAAAAGACACCCACATAGATTGCATTTCCGATTTGGGCCACCAAGAGCTGCAGTTAAGTCTTTTGAGGCCTCCGTTAGATTTGCAGACCTTCTGGAATATATATCATGAGTAGGCGCTCATGAATGTACCTAGAAGATCTTAAGCTTAGCGAGCTAATCACTGAGAAGGACCAACCGTGGGAAATATAGTCCGTGCTATACTTCATAATGGCGTTTACAAAGCTCACATATTTCGCTTTAAGAAAATTGTACGACTAAAGACATTTACTTGTTCAACCACATAATATATGGCAGTTGTTGACATAGAGTGTGTGTGTGTGTGTGTGAAGAGTATTTTCAAAAATCAACCTGTAAGAAAGGAAAAAACTGCCACTCTCTACATCATGTAGAAACAATTGAATGGCAGTGAAAAATATTTTCTGGCCGTTTTCGGAATGTATAAACACTTGCACACAAACTCACCATCAGTCACGCGCTCACATACACACACACACACACACACACACACCCAGCCACACACCCACAGAAGTACACACACACCCACCCACAGAAGTACACACACACACACACAGAAGTACACACACACACACACAGAAGTACACACACACACACACACATATATCTAGCTTTGTCTGTCTGTCTATCTATCTATCTATCTATCTATCTATCTATCTATCTATCTATCTATCTATCTATTTATCTATTCATCTCTCTCTCTCTCTCTTTATATATATATATATATATATATATATATGTATGTATGTGTGTGTGTATGTGTATGTGTGTGTGTATGTGTATGTGTGTGTGTATGTGTATGTGTGTGTGTACGTGTATGTGTGTATGTATGTGTATGTGTGTGTATGTGTATGTGTGTGTGTGTGTGTGTGTGTGTGTGTGTGTACTCATACATACATTTATATACTTTTATATGATGTGATAGTTGTTTATATTCATATAAACATAAACATAAATATTATATATATTCTTTTATTCTGTTATTTGTTTCAGTTATTTCACTGCGGCCATGCTGGAGCACCGAAAAAATCCACCCCAGGACTTATTCTTTGTAGGCCTAATACTTATTCTATCTGTCACACCAACGTCTGTTGTCAAGTGAAGGTAGGTGGGTGGGGGGGGGAACAAACACAGATACACAAACATATACATATATATACATATATATATACGACGGGCTTCTTTCAGTTTCTGTCTACTAAATCCACTGACAAAGCTTTGGTCGGCCCGAGGCCAAAGTAGAAGAGACTTGCCCAATATGCCACGCAGTAATGAATAATATGTAGTCTATTGACTAGCTTTCGTACACGCTAGGCCACAGTGGTAAAAAGTTTCTAAATAATATTTTACTACTCTGAAATTTATTAATTATATATATATATATATATATATATATATGCATGCATACGCTCACACATGTGAACACGAACATACACACACATATGTGAATACATATTCATACGTGTACGTTTAAAAGTCCACGTTCAGATATACGCATATTAACATTAATATGTATTTAATCACTGCCTACCAAAGGAGGGGAAGTGGAAAAACATAGTACTTTGAGAAGATGAGCTTCTGAATAAATACTATTTATTGTTGTTCTCTGATAAGAATGTCTATTTCATAAATACATGAATACGTGTTCAACACGATGTGCAGCACTGTCGATATATGTGGTCTTTCACGCATTTGGTTTGACAAAATTATTTCGAATAGAATTAGTCGGAAGAAATTGTATATTCATGTCTATCATGTACATGCATCCAGCCATACATACACAAGTGCATATTTGTTTGTATGCATATATATATGTGTGTGTGTATGTGTGTGCATGTGTGCGCGCGTGTGTGTGTATGTGTATAAGTATATTTATATATATATATATGTATATATATACACATGCATATATATATAAGTTTAAATATATATACATACACACACACACACACACACACACACACACACACACACACACATATATATATATATATATGCATACATATATATTCATAGAAAAGGTAAGCCAAAGAAAAGAAAGAAAGAGACCTCGATATTATGTAAACAGAAGAATTTATCTGTAAATAATATGTGACAGTTATTCGGTAGCCATGCTAAAACTCCGAGTTTCGGATGTCGGAGCAGAAACCCATGCCGCCATCTCTTTAGTTATCTGGCCATCAAAAAATGCTATGAAAATGACCGTTAATTTCACTTTGTTTAACGGTGTGGGTTTTCGGCCCGGCATCCGAAACTCTGAGTTTTATCATGGCTACTGAATAACTGTCACATATTATTTACAGATATATATATACAGATAC
>NW_026430743.1:0-212 GCF_001194135.2 Octopus bimaculoides
AAACACATGTCACATGACCAATCTGAGAAGATGGGAAAGTGACATGGAAGTACTTGCTTCACATTTTTGCAGTTTGAAGAAGGAAACATCTAAAGAAATGTCAGGTGACACAAAGTGAAAAACACCCAGGGTAGTGATCTAGCAGTTTTGCTTGCAATGTCAATTTATATATATATGTATGTATGTATGTATGTATGTATATATATATATAT
>NW_026430744.1:0-309 GCF_001194135.2 Octopus bimaculoides
AACAACATGAAATACGAAATACGAATACATGGAATATGAACTTTTTTTTGCGAACAACGACAGAAACAAATGGAAAACCAGACAAGCAACATAAAGAACGGCCCTTCATCAGTGGCCTTGCTCCAAATACGGAATAGAAAAGCAGCCGACAACTGATGAAGGGTCGTTCTTTATATTGCTTGTCTTGTTTTTCATGTGTTTCTTTCGTTGTTCGAAAGAAAAGTTCATATTCCAGGTATTCGTATTTCGTATTTCATGCTGTTTACGTTCTGTGACGTCCTGTGCCCACATATGCATATGTATATACAT
>NW_026430745.1:0-332 GCF_001194135.2 Octopus bimaculoides
TATATATATATCATCATCATCAGTTAATGTTCACTTTCCATGATGGCATGATATATATACATATATATATATATATATATGTGTGTGTGTGTACAAAATTGAATAGATACAGTCAAGAACGAGTATGTTTAGACAGCTATTTAATTAACACTACACATGTTTCGATACAACAGAGATCCACATATACACAAGATTTAAATTAAGCAATGCTTTACCTGTATAACGGGATCCAGTTGAATCTTCTCAAGTGAACAAGCTTTACTTTGTACTCTAATACATTCCGAATGCAATACACATTATATCATCATCATCATCATCATCATCATCATCAT
>NW_026430746.1:0-1258 GCF_001194135.2 Octopus bimaculoides
ACACACACACACACACACACACACACACGCATGCATGCATAGTTATGTATGTATGTATGTATGTATGTATATTTACGTTTTAGTATATATATATTTGTATGAATAATACATATGTATATCTGTATGTGTTACACAAATATATTCCACGTCATCATCATCATCATCATTGTCGTCGTCATCTCCATCCTACTCCTCCTATCCCTCCCTATCCTCCTCCGCCTCCTCCTTCTCCTCCACCTCCTCCTTCTCCTCCACCTCATGATCATCATCTGCATCGTCATCATTATCATTATCATTATCATGATCCTGAACACCCTACTTATATTTACACGCAATATGCATCCCCACTCATCGCATTACTATTTTTTACCACCATTGTTATCCATCACCGTTATCACCAACATCAGCAGCCTATCAACCATCACCACCATCTCTACTCCATCAGAACCATCACCTTTAAATACTACCATTGCCACTACCAATCAGATCCAAAGGTACGAAATCAATTAAGATGATGATCTATAAAGTACTACAACAACTTTCAACAGCAACAAACAATATATGTAGGAAGCCAATCTGAAAAGAATAAGAAAAAGTAACCAGTATTGATAATAAACATATTACAACCCCAGCAAACAACAACAACATCAACAACAACAACAATTAGAGTAACGGCAGCGGAAAGAAATTATCCTTAAGCACCCTGGATTTTCTTTAGAATTGTTTCCCTTGTCATTGCTGTATTACTACAAGGGAGAAAACTCATACGGCGACATGATGCTCCTACAGTGTGCTAAAGGCAAAAATAAGCAATATTACAATTATTCTTAGACGAGGAGCAGGTAGAATCGTTAGCACTCTGGGAAAAATGCTTAGCTGCATTTCGTCCGTCTTTATGTTCTGACTTAAAATTCTCTCCCGAGGTCGGCTTTGACTTTCATCCGTTCGGAGACGATGAAATAAGTAGCAGTTATTCATTGGGGTTCAATATAATCGACTTAGCCTCTCCCCCGAAACTGCTGGCCTTGTGCCAAAATTTTAAATTAATATTAAAATCATTCTTAGGCGAAGAGCTGGCAGAATCTTTAGCACGCTGAAGAAATTGCTTAACCGCGTTTCATCCGTCTTTACGCTCTGACTTCAAATTCCCTCCCGAGGTCGGGTTTGACTTTCGGCTGATCGGGGTCGAGAAAATGAGTACCAGTTGATTACTGGGGTCGATGTAATCAACTAACCCATTACCATCCCACCCACAAAT
>NW_026430746.1:3749-5120 GCF_001194135.2 Octopus bimaculoides
GTCGTTATGGAAATGGCGGTGTGGTGGAGGAATCTCTAAGGATAAAGCGAACTAAATAATTCAACGTATTTTCGATTACCTCATTTTTTATATTTTAAGCCAATTACCTAAACGGTCGAGGTTAACGCAGACATTTGATCTTCTTTGGTATCGATGGATAACTAACCAGTTAGTTTGTGGAGTCGATAAAATAACTAGCAGTGAGTTTCTGGGGTCAATTAAAAAAAAACTACACTTTTACCCCCCCCCCCCCAAGTGTCAATGAAATAACTTGCAGTCAATTTCTGGAGTCAATTAAAAGTTAAACATTCGTTTTATTTTTCAGACTCGACGAAATAACTAAATAGTCAGTATCTGGAGTCTATTAATATGACCTTTAATTTGTATCTCCCTGGAGTCGATGAAATAACGAACAGCTTCTGGAGTCAATTTTTAAAAAACTACACTTTTTATCTACCTGGAATCAATGAAATAACTAACAGTCAGTTTCTGGAGTCGATAAAATAACTAACAGTGAGTCTACATATTTTATCTCTCAGGTGTCAATGAAATAACTTGCAGTCAGTTTCTGGAGTCAAATCGATTAAATAGTCAGTATCTGGAGTCTATTAAAATGACCTTTAATTTGTACTGCCATGAAGCCGATGAAATAAGTAACAGTCAGCTTCTGGAGTCAACTGAAAAAATAAACTATACTTTTTATTTCCCATGAATCAATGAAATAACTTACAGCTAGCTTCTGGAGTCTATTAAATAGACTCACACCGTTTATTTTCTCAGAGTCAATAAAATAATTTTCAATTAAGATCTAGAATGAATCAGAGATTTGTTTACATCATTTGAAAATTTGTGTCGACCAAACAGAAAATTTCGTCTACAAGGCAGTTTTGTAATCATATTGATATTATCGAAAGGAATATGATTCATAATTTAAATAAGGAAATTTGTGAACTTTGAATGTAGAAGAGTATAAACAAGAGTAAAATAGTGTAAACAACTAAAATAAAAATATATCTAAATAATATTTTTTCTTAATACTTTTTAATGTTGTGGTCGAAGGAAGCTGTGGCTTTCGTTAGGAGTGGTCCACATAACCATTCAGTTCGGGAGTGAATCGTCATCACATGTCATTTAGTTGCAAACACATGTCGTATATCTGTAATAAAATGCTGTATCATCAACAATAATGTGATTTCTCTAAGACATCACCCAGTAATCTACCAATTCCATTAACATATTCCTCAATACATAATGCTGTTAGGACTTCCCACCCCCCTCATTTTATGCCTCCATTGCTAGTAATGATAATAAAGAATGGGGAAAGGATAGATAGATAGATAGAGAGAGAGAGAGAGAGAGAGAGAGAGAGAG
>NW_026430747.1:0-563 GCF_001194135.2 Octopus bimaculoides
GTATGTGTGTGTGTGTGTGCTTGTGTGTGTGTGCATGTGTGTGGGTGCGTGTGTGTGTGTTTGTGTGGATTTGTATCTATGATTGAAGACTTGTCAAACAAATTTAACGACCAGATCTAGATAATATCTCTATTCTACATTTAATACACTGTTCCGTGATAGAGAATTCAACAGAAAAAGTATTCCATGTGGTTAGAGATAAATATTATTTATTTTAAGGATGCAATGACATATCTTTAAGTGCTACTACTAGTTTCATATGTTGAGAAATATCTGGCACAACCACATATCATAATCACATATTAAGGAATGGGGCAAATAAAATCCTGGTTATATATGCTTCATAGCAAGCGGAACCTCGAAAGTAGTAATTATCCAAACGAGGGGTATATTGCAAGCTACTCTTCAGGTCAAGGATAACTTGTTTACATGAAGTCCACTTTGCCGTTAGGAAATCGAAGTTAACTTACAGAAGGTCTGATCGAAATGCGTAGAAAGCACAGTTCCAGAAGAAAATATATTTATGAAGAAAGAGTAGGAATAAAAAGAAATATATATATATA
>NW_026430748.1:0-257 GCF_001194135.2 Octopus bimaculoides
GAAGAAAAGCGTACTATTTAAAGGTGTTGTGTGGGAAACATGGCCAGGCTCTTGTTTTATCTCTTTATCAAGCAGTCTCTTCTCCGTTTCTTCGCATGACTTCCTTACAGTTTATTCAGAACAGTAAAGTTCCTAAATCCAAAAACTTTATTGCTGTTAACACACTTTAAGAAACTCATAAGAAAGTATAGCGAACAAAAACTGTCAAAAAAAGCAGTTGATTTCATTATAGCATCTATGGATATATATATATATAT
>NW_026430749.1:0-408 GCF_001194135.2 Octopus bimaculoides
GAAGCGGAAAAATAGTCCCGGAGCGACAGTTACAAGTGTAGGAGGCTAGACTGTTGCGTATACTTGTGGTTGAGTTATTATTATTGGAGGATATGTTATTAGGGGATGTGTAGGAATCTAGATCTGTGGAATTATTGTTATGGCTATTTGTCCTATCAGTGTTATTATTGGTATTGTTATGGTCTAGAATATTAATGGGTTGGGATCCATTGTGGTTTTGTTCCAGTGTACGAGCGTTAGTGTTAGAAGAACGTATATTAATGTCCGTGTTGGGTGTATGTGTGGGTTGGGTGTATGTGTGGGTTGGGTGTATGTGTGGGTTGGGTGCTGGTGCTAGAATAGTTACAGTTGCTTAGGTCTTTATTTTTTTCTGTCTCCGATGAAGGGAAGTACTGGATCTTCCCAGAA
>NW_026430750.1:0-631 GCF_001194135.2 Octopus bimaculoides
TTCGTTCACATACTCAAGTGTTTCATAATTCTATCGTCTGGCTCTCAGAGTTATGTATTAGTGCGTCTTGTTAAGAGCTCGCATATGCACACGAGAGACGCTCCATATAGCTTGTTAACACGAGACTTTGCATTATAATTGGCGATTACAGATGTGGTTGAATGCAAATTGCTTCAAAAGTAGGAATGGGGCTGTTACTCTCTTGGTTTGCCTGAGAATATTTGGCTGTTATTTATAAATAACGACCCATATTTGTAAAGTGGGTAGCGAATGAGTATGGCTGGGTAATATGTACCGTTCTTTCGTTAATTGTTTTTAGGTGCTGTGTAGCTGTGAGCAGACACAGACATTTTTGCGGTTCTCCTATATTGTGACCCAGCGTTACGTGAGAGCTGGGAAACATATATATATATATATATATATATATATATATATCATTTATTTGCTTCACTCATTAGACTGCGGCCATGCTGGGGCACCGCCTTGAAGAGTTTTAGTTGAATACATCGACTCCAGGACATAGTCTTTATGAGCCTAATACCTATTCTATCGATCACTTGTACCGCACCGCTAAGGTACGGGGATATAAACACCAACACACACACACATAGATACACACACATACACATGC
>NW_026430751.1:0-247 GCF_001194135.2 Octopus bimaculoides
GACCATGTGGTTGGTAAGCAAGCTACTTACCACACAGCCACTCCTATACAAGTATTGTTTAAAGAATATAACTATATAATCTGTGGTTAAATGCAGCAGACATTTAGTGTTAACAGTTGAGAAAAAGAGTGCATCCACAGGTGAAATTCAGAGTAGCAAGAGATTAACTCAACAAAAATAAAACATACAAGATGGGCCAAAATTTGTGCACCAAAACATGTGACATTTTATTTGTATTGTGTTATTA
>NW_026430752.1:0-273 GCF_001194135.2 Octopus bimaculoides
GGCTGTGGTAAGTTTTCCTAAGCTGCTCCAATCCAGATCCCCAATGCAACCATTCAGATCAACCTTCTCTTATGAAGATCTCTAATGCAACTTTAAAAAAGCAGTCAATGAGTGGAAATAACCAATAAACTGATTTCTTATGGGATTTCACAATCAAATTGCCAGTAAACCATTTTCAGCCAACTAATTTCAACGGATTCAGCGCAAATCTGATGTCAATGTTACTTGATCACTTCATAATCCTAGCTTAATCCCGGGCAACGCCGGGCTATA
>NW_026430753.1:0-583 GCF_001194135.2 Octopus bimaculoides
TATATATATATATATATACATATACAAATACATACTACATGGACATATATATATATATATAAGTGTGTGTGTGTATCTATATCTATAGTCGACATGCTGTTGAGGAAACTGACCCGCTTATAGTTTCGCATGATTTTATTCATTAAGATTTATTAAAAGTGTTTACCACTTTCATCGTCGTAATGTTTCGTTTAAATATTGTAATAGATAAATTTCTCGCAAAAATGCTGGCTTCCAAATACCGTGTTCTGAATAGCTAAAAATTATCAATCGTATTTCTGTCCCAATAAACGTTATAAACACGACAATTGTGCAAACTATTAGCCAGTATTCAAGAAAAAAAAAAAAAAAGACTGACACTCCGTCGCTTACGACGACATGAGTTCCAGCTGATCCGATCAACGGAAGAGATTGCCAGTGAAATAAACGAGCAAGTGGCTGAGAACTCTACAGACACGCGTAGCACTTCACCTACTTCGCAGGGAGATTGAACGTGACACAGAATGTGACGAGGCTGACATCTTGAAATACAGGTACTACTCATTTTTGCCAGCTGAGTGAATTGGAGCAACGTGAAATAAAG
>NW_026430754.1:0-1985 GCF_001194135.2 Octopus bimaculoides
TGTACTTGTCGTCGTCAAATGAAAATTCAATCTTTTCAACGTGCTATTGATGGAGTTATTTGACGATGTAATTCATGCAGTAAAACAATCTCTATAAGGAAAAATACTTTTTTAGAGAAATACCACTTGACAGTGTTTACATTATTTCAAATAATAGCAGACTTTATATCTGAATTGCCAGTAACCTGTTCCATGAGTTGGAACAATATTAGGTGGACTGAACGACATTGTACAAGTGGATGAAAGCCTGCTTTTCAAGAGGAAATATGAGGTTGGCAGAATGGTTGAAAAGTTTTGGGTGATAGGCTTTTACAATGTCACTCAGAAAAAGGGCTACCTGCAACATATAACCGATACAAATGCTGAAACGTTAGAAGCTGCAATCATTGAAAATGTGGAGCCAGGAACTACGATTTTCACGGATATGTGGCCCAGTTACCAAAATCTTCAGAAACTGGGATACATTCATGGTACCGTGAACCATTCACGGAATCTTATTGATCCCGTTAGTGGGGTATGTACCAATAGTGTAGAGGCATTCTAGTCACGGATAAAACGTAGACTGAAATACAAAAGTGGATCATGTGGTAACATGAAATGGCCACATATTGATGAGGCAATGTACCGTGATTATTACGATATGAAGTGGGAGAACTTTCAGACAATTATCAAGCACATAGCCGAAATATATCCACAGTGGTTTCAGAAAGGTAAAGGTTAGTTTTTTTTCTTTTTCTTTTTTTGCTTTTGAATTTTGTTACAGGCTTTGTTTCTTTCTTTTTTTCTTTTATTTTGTATTTTTCGTTTTCGAATATATGTTCTCTGGTAAAAAGCGTGAAACTCGCAGTTTAACTTTCTGAGTAAATGCAAGATTTGGATTGTCCGTGTTTAGCTGTTATTTCAAGCATATCAAGTTTCGTTGTGGATACTGCACATGCCGTGATCCTTTTGCTGTTTCAATATATGTCTTGCAAACAACTTGCACATGCAAGTGCTACCAGTCAAGAACTCCGCATACCGGAAGCCAGCAAGTGTATGGGGTCATCAGGAGAGAATGCGCGCCGTTTCGGGGCCTACCTCTTGACGGATCAATGCGCACCGGCCCCCCTCACTGATATGAGGCCCCGCTTGCTAGATCAACTGATTATTAAAACAAAGCTCAATATTTCACTAGCCATTGCTCATCGTCTCTTTTTAACCAAATCCAGTGGCTAGCCTTCTCCATTGTATTTTGGATATCGGTCATGGTGGTATTTACCTTACGATGAGTTAGGCCTAACGATAACAGCAGTCGTCTCACACTGTCCTACAAATCCTCTACATCCAACTTCGATTGGAAAATGCTCCGCTTTCCAGCCTGCGTCTTCACATTTCTCGAGGAGGTTTACATAACGGCCCATCGTTCGAGCCCGCGCAGCGTCCATATTATCTTCATGAGGAACTGTTAACTCGACTAGATTTACAACTTTCCAACTTTCACACCACATTAAAATGTCAGGTTTTTCCGTAACTGGGATGGGAAAGAATGCCTGGCACCCAGGCAAATCTGCAGTCACTTCCCAATAGTCGTTCCACTTTTCATTTCTCACAGGAAGTTTCTTGTTCTTTTTCTTGAAACGGATCCACTGACCTGAGCGCACGAAAGTAATAAAATCTTTAGATGGTTTTTTTCTCAGTGTTGTTGAGATGAATTTGGTTCTTCACAGCATTGAAGATAATCTTCAGGACCAGGTTGTGTCTCCATGTATATCTATTCAATGCTAAGGAACAGTTGGAAAGAATATGTTTCAGTGTTCCGACCTTTCTGCATTTGCATATGTCATTCTCTGAGACGTTCCATCTTACGAGATTCCTAGGTGATGGCAAAACATCATAGGGTGAACGAATCAGAAAACTTAGCCGAGATGTCGTCTACTTCCATATCTCATCCCAACATATTTTCCTCTCAACAACATGTTCTTCCCATCTCTTTATCTGTCCTTGTT
>NW_026430755.1:0-437 GCF_001194135.2 Octopus bimaculoides
GGCAATAAAGAAGTCACAAAACAAAAGAAAGAGTCACAAAACAAAAGAAAGAGTCACAAGACAAAAGAAAGAGTCACAAGACAAAAGAAGAAGTCTCTTGTGCAATCATTCCATCAGCTTGAATTAGCAGCTAAGTCAATGAAACATTAACGCTTTTAGCAGAGTTCAGAAGAAAAGATGGGATGGTCACAACTTGTATGTTAAGCAAATATAAACATTTAACACAGAGAAACGTGGTAGCTATTTTCAGATGACGTATTAATCTACTAGCATCCTGATCATGAGTTCATATTTCAGCACAGTTGTGTTGTGTTGCAACAGACACCCTATTTCTACAAATTTACTTTATATAGAGAAGCATGTAAAGTCCTCTTTAATTAGTGAATCGTGGAGGCACAATGGCCCAGTGGTTAGGGCAGCAGACTCACGGTCATAGG
>NW_026430756.1:0-643 GCF_001194135.2 Octopus bimaculoides
GATAACTCTGTCAAATGTAATGCTTATTTGTCCACATTGTATTGAATTTATCATGCATTAATCTCATAGAGTTGATATATTTGTGATGTGATTGTTTATTTTTTTAAATGACATTGTAAGGTAGGTGTGAGAGGCAAGATCTGACTGGTTTGAACATAAAACAGGTAGAATATTTCGGTCAGATATAGTTGGATTAAATGTTAATGGTTAAGTTTTAGACTCTTTGCTGTTGATGCACTACTTCAAAAGAATGCATTTGTTGAAACTATCAACCTCTTGGTTGTAAGAATTGGTGTGACTGTAACATCAATTAAACCTTTAGCATTTAAGCCGGCCTAATGAGGCCCAAATATTGTACCTGTTTTATGCTTAAACTGGCCAGATTTGGCCTCTGACAACTAACTACTCAACGATGACATACTAAAAACACAATTACATCGTCAAAATTTCAAAGCTACGAGATAATGTATGATTAATTTAAAACAATGGCAGAATAATCTGAATGCTAATGTTACATAGCAGCATTGCTGATAATGAACCGCAGTTGTTGTGGACTCATTTCTGTCTTGAAATTTTTTTGCAACCATTAACTACTTAAATGAAATGTTCTGTTTGGTTTTCTAGGTTGGTGGTCACTTCTCAT
>NW_026430757.1:0-506 GCF_001194135.2 Octopus bimaculoides
ATAGATAGATAGATAGATAGATAGATAGATAGATAGATAGATAGGATGACGCTTGTGTGTGTGTGTGTGTGTCCTCAAACCCCACTGGGAACAGCTTTTACTTCCATTATTCCGGATTCAGCAAAAATAATTAATATTCAAATACAAGAATCGATTCTGTGGGCCATTACAGTCCTCTCATTTCTTTCTCTGGAAATGTGAGGACCTCCACTGGTGCAGGTATTTATTGAGTAAATCTGGAATCATTGGAAAAAATAATATTGGTTTATATTGGCGGCAATTAGTCATTAAGAAAGTTCGGAGAAGAGCGTGTTACGTTCAGTTGCCATGAAGAGTAAGGTATATAACGTTTCGGATGTTTGTCCTTCATCAGAAAATGAAAGAGAGATAGAAAGTGGTATAGTGGTATTTTCGCTTGAATTGCATGCAAGCAGTTAAAGAAAAGAAGAAATTGAATTGAAAGAGATAAAGTGTGAGAGAAGAAGAGTGCAAGTGTTAATATATAT
>NW_026430757.1:1338-2085 GCF_001194135.2 Octopus bimaculoides
GTTATATTGCTCTTTAAATCGATAACGCTTCAAATTGTTTGCCCCAAAAATCTATTCTGGGACGGTGATAGGTTTGTCGGTAGTAGTAGTAGTAGTAGTAGTAGTAGTAGTAGTAGTAGTAGTAGTAGTAGTAGTGGTGGTGGTCGTCGTCGTCGTCGTCGTCGTTTTGGTGGTGGTGGTGGTGGTTTCTAGTAGTAGTTTCCTTGTGGTTTGACCCACAAAGTGTATTCTAGAAGGGTAGAATTATGATTAGAGGTATTCCAGCCGTGAACATTGTGATTATATTTCAGTCAGTATACTTACGACTGATTATCTCTCAATATATTTCTATTTTCTTAAGATGGTAGATAATTTAAGGGATATTTGGTTAGTATTTCTAGCATGAAGACCGACCACGTAGAGCACCTTTTTCAAAAAGCCATTTTGTTAAACGTGAAACTAAAGCGTGATGTGGGTGGAAACATTTCCCTGTTATTTTCAGTAGGTCGATCGAGCAACGAAGAGGTTCACATGTGCGGGAATAGGACTGAGGTGGTGGGGGATGAGATATTTGTTGGAACATCGGAAGGGGCGGAGGTGGGTTGTTAGTTGTATCATCCAGGGCTCGATTCTCCCCTCGTTTCCCACATGCAAACAATATATATATATACATGTATATACATAACTATGGTGCATATACATTTGTATATATGTATACATATACATATATATATATGTTTATATATATAATTTATGCATGTGTATATA
>NW_026430758.1:0-591 GCF_001194135.2 Octopus bimaculoides
TAAACAAAATATAAAAACAATATAAATCATTTTAGGGGTGAATGAAGATGCAGAGTGGGGTGAATAATGTATTGGAGGTTACTGAAAAACATGGTAATTAAAACGGATAGAAAACCCAACTGAGATACTGGTTTAGAAGAATGATCACAAGTTCAAATGGAATAAAGTAGAATAAAATGTATAAAATAAGAATAATGGGGAAAAGGGAAAAGAAATTAAGAATATCGGTGGAGATAAAAATGACATTGTAAGGAAAATGTTGAAAAAAAATAATAGGAAAAATGATTCGCAAAACTGGTTAGAAAAATGTAGCTGTAAAAGATTATGGGAAAATAACGGGGTACATGGAAATGTAAGGATGTTGAAAGGGAAAATAAAAGTCGTTTAAATTATGAAATACATCGAGAAAAAGGACAGGCAAAAGCAGTAAAAGGACAGGCAAAAAGGACAGGCAAAAGCAGTAAAAACAGGAACTGAAGACTAAAATACTAAAAACTTAAATATGAACGGAAATTTAGGTGAAATAGAAGTCCAGTAAATAATTTAAGCCTAGGTAAAGAAATTGAGAAAATAAATAGAAGATTACTAGAA
>NW_026430759.1:0-396 GCF_001194135.2 Octopus bimaculoides
ATAATAATAATAATAATAATAATAATAATAAAAATAATAATAATATTAAAACTGAAAATGTGTGTGTGTGTGTGTGTGTGTATCAGTATGTTTTCTTTATTTGTTTCAGTCATTTGACTGCGGCCATGCTGGAGCACCGCCTTTAGTCGAATCAAATCGACCCCAGGACTTACTTTTGTAAGCTTAGTACTTATTCTATCGGTCTCTTTTTGCCGAACCGCTAAGTTACGGGTACCTAAACACACCAGCATCGGTTGTCAAGCGATGTTGGAGGGACAAACACACACATATACGCACACACATATATATATATATATATGTAAGAACGACCGTGCGAACCCAAAATGAGAAATGGTGACGAATGGAAAAACAGGCTCCTTTATTAAACGCGTCACA
>NW_026430760.1:0-304 GCF_001194135.2 Octopus bimaculoides
GGGCTAGTTGAAATATAGAGTGATAGAGGAAAAGCTTGGTAGACAGACAGGCAGACAGACAGACAGATGGATAGATAATTATGACGGGGTGGAGATAGAATGATAGACAGATAGGTAAATAGGTGCATCGATAGTGCGATGTACCTATATATACATGTATATATGTGTGTATACATATATACATATACTTACGCACATACACGTACATACATAGATATATAAAAATATACATACAAGGGATAGAGGCGTCATAGTTATATATATACATAATACATAATACATACATACATACATCTACATACAT
>NW_026430761.1:0-244 GCF_001194135.2 Octopus bimaculoides
AACCTTGGGCTAAACAAGAAGGAAGGACACATTAGATAATGTAGTCCTAGCTACACTATATCTGAATAAAAGACAGGATGGTCACAGCTGGAAGGTCTTTGATCTTAGGTCTGCCAGATCAGAACTGCTGGAGCTGGATCAGGGCTAACCAGGGGCCAAAACAACAAGGATGGGCATAGACAACATACTCCTAGATATATATATCATCATCATCATTTAACGTCCGTTTTCCATGCTAGCATGG
>NW_026430762.1:0-684 GCF_001194135.2 Octopus bimaculoides
GTCGACCTCGGCAGAATTTGAACTCAGAACGTAAAGACATACGAAATACCACTGAGTATTTCGCCTAGTTTGCTAACGTTTCTGCCAGCTCACCGCCTTATATTCACATTAATAATAGAACTCAAAATATATACATTGTTTCTGTTGTCATACCGACCCAATAAGGTTCCTCAATTTAAGTACCTAATTCAACTGAATCTTAATTAAGGGCATCAACTTTAACCTGCACTGGAAAATATTAGCATCTGCACCTGCATATAATAACAAAAATAGGAAATGCTTATTATGCATAAATGAAATCTTTTTCCTAATTAGGACCAAAATCCCGATTATTAATAGTTTGAAGGAAAGAAACGTTTCATGCCTTCACAGAATTGGATGTACTTTCTCTAAATTCAAGTAGAACTCAGGTCTAGATACCGCGCATGCTTTTAATAATACATATTTAAGTTAACCACTATTCTTATGCTAGGTCATGGCATATGTAATGCTGTTATCTACATACATAGATCTAATATAAGAAAATACCTAGTACTAGGACACCGCTTTTCGCTAGCGATAACTAATTATGCCCTGCTGACATTGGGAGGGCTAACACTTGATACTTAAGCGAACATATATGTGGGTACATAGATGTGCATGCGTATGTATGTATATATATATATATATATATATATATATATA
>NW_026430763.1:0-853 GCF_001194135.2 Octopus bimaculoides
GATAGATAGATAGATTGATTGACTGACTGCTTAATAATCGTATAATTGCTGGTAAATGATGACTGCAACTGGACTTCGAGCATTGTTCAAACGTGATTTCTCTTTTAAGCAGTCCTACAAGGGACATGCACACTTCTGTTTAGATTTAACAAGAATGGATTCTCTACATACAAGTTTTGTGAGACATGCCTTTATTTCAACATTGAAGGTTCACTGATTATTTAGCGTTTGTCAGCTAGGGCCCAGCGTATATTTGTATGCTTGACATGGATGCGAATACAGATGCTAAATATTTGACTTACATATATCTGGCAGATCTTCTTGCCCCGATGTCTTATCCACTATTATTTTTTATCTTATTTATATATGAAATACTACAATTAGCCAGGAGATCAACATATCATCATGAAAGAAAGTGAAAAAGCTGATAAATATGAAGGCCTTAGAATTGAGGTCGCTAAGATGTGGCAGCTATGAAAGTAGAACGTAATGGTTATACCTACTGTCATCGGAGCATTGAGTTTAATAGCACCCAATATGAAGAAGACATGTGTATATTTTAGAGATACCCTACAAAATAGATGTATTGCAAAAGTCGGCATTGCTTGGAACTGCACGCATATTGTGTGAAGTACTGTCTTTCTGAGGCCCATCTTATGACTCAGCGTCTATAATAATAATAATAATACTAATAATAATAATAATAATAATAATAATAATAATAATAATAATAATAATTATAATCATGATCAGGTTGAAGGAAATGCGCCATCTGCTGCTGCAAAGAAAATACAATAAATTGTAAAGACAAAAGCACATGAAAAATTAGCTAGCAGATGGGAAGAGAAACCTC
>NW_026430764.1:0-273 GCF_001194135.2 Octopus bimaculoides
GAGAGAGAGAGAGAGACAATTACACAAAAACACACGCAAACATATATAAAGAACATCTAATATGGCAGTTGTTAAATCCTAATAGTAATGGCTAAAGAACGTATATGATCACGTCCGTAAATAGAAGTCTTGTCAAGTACTCTCTATTATTCTGTAGGTGAATGTACGAGATTGAAAAGACAAACGAAAATATGTGCAATCATAAAGAATGAATAGACTAATCTCAGTTGGTAGACATTGCATAGGCTGAAGAAATATGGAAGTGACAGTCAA
>NW_026430765.1:0-556 GCF_001194135.2 Octopus bimaculoides
TATATATATGCATATATATATGCATTTATACATATATATGCGTATATATGCATTTATATATACATATATAAATATATATGCATATATAACGGATCACCAAGACAAGGCAGATGCCACCAGTGCTGTAGCCACTGATGAGGGATGCAATGACCATGGTGAATACAGTCAACGCTGCACCACAAACGACAAAGACAGGAGAACAGACAAGAAGACGGTAAACACAAACAGGCTTCAAGCCCAAACACGTCACACAGAGAAAAAGAAAAAGAAACAGATCTGTAAATTCTACCTAAATGGTACCTGCTGGCACAGAGTTAAGGGACGAAACTGCAAATTTGCCCATCCCAAACACCACCAGCTAAACAAGGTAGATAACCACTTACAACAAAATAAGCGGGAGCGCAGAAAAGGGAAACCAGAAAGCTTAAATCTACGTACACAAAATCCACCGAATACCAACAGGACTAACAAAGAGAGAAGTCCGTATATTCCTTCTGCTCCCAAAGAAGACTATATGCAGAGGCTGTACGAACTGCAGTAGCTGAGCAGCAAGCTT
>NW_026430766.1:0-262 GCF_001194135.2 Octopus bimaculoides
ATATATATCAATAACTAGATATATAAATAGTTAAATAAATAAATAAATATATATATATATAAATAAATATGCAATTAAATAAATATAAATAAATGCATATGTATATATACACATAAAGATATATATGTATAAATATATAAATAAATAAATAGATAATTAATAACTAATTAAATAAATCAAATATATATTTGAATATATATATAAATGAATAAAAATAAATAAATGTAAATATATCATAATGAAAGGGTAAATAATTAAATAA
>NW_026430767.1:0-220 GCF_001194135.2 Octopus bimaculoides
TATATATATATATATATCTATATATATGTAGAATAATTACTCTGAAGCATTATGTAGAATATATTGTTTAAAGGATCGTGGGTAAGGCCAAAACAATGCGAAGTAAATGCAAGATAAATCACAAGAAAGCAACCATGGGAATTAATGTCGA
This sequence comes from Octopus bimaculoides, assembly GCF_001194135.2. Classification (NCBI taxonomy): domain Eukaryota; kingdom Metazoa; phylum Mollusca; class Cephalopoda; order Octopoda; family Octopodidae; genus Octopus; species Octopus bimaculoides. Next base: position 152 of record NW_026430767.1, read on the forward strand.
CTTACCTTGTATTCGATATTTCGGGGTTATGACCCCATATTCAATAAATTGACGAATGTTGCCGGTGTC
>NW_026430768.1:0-235 GCF_001194135.2 Octopus bimaculoides
ACTACTACTACTACTACTACTGCTGCTGCTGCTGCTGCTGCCACTACTACGACAACTGCGGCTACAACTACTACTACTGCTGCTACTGCTACTACTGCTGCTGCTACTACTGCTACTACTACTACTACTATTACTACTAATATGTTGCACTGACGCACAGATGTAATATCCAGTTAGACTGGCAAAAGTTTTCGTTCGACATCACCACCTCCTGCATACACAACCACCACCACCA
>NW_026430769.1:0-282 GCF_001194135.2 Octopus bimaculoides
CTAGCATGGAAAGCGGACGTTAAACGATGATGATGATGATGATGATTAGGCATAGGAGTGGCTATATGGTAAGTAGCTTGCTTACCAACCACATGCTTCTGGGTTCAATCCCACTGCGTGGCACCATGGGCAAGTGTCTTCCACTATAGCCTCGGGCCGACCAAAGCCTTGTCATTGGATTTGGTAGACGGAAACTGAAAGAAGCCCATCGTATATATGTATGTGTTTGTCTCCTCAACATCGCTTGACGACCGATGCTGGTGTGTTTACGTCCCTGTAACT
>NW_026430770.1:0-294 GCF_001194135.2 Octopus bimaculoides
GTGTGTGTGTGTGTGTGTGTGTGTGCCTGTGTGCATGTGTGTGTGTGCACGCGTGTATGTTTGTGTATCTGTGTTTATCTCCCCACCATCGCTTGACAACCGATGTTGGTGTGTTTACGTCCCCGTAACTTAGCGTGGACGTAAACAACATGGTTCCGGGTTCAGTCCTACTACGTGGCACCTTGGGCAAGTGTCTTCTTTAGTCACGGGCCGACCAAAGCCTTGTGAGTGGATTTCGCGGACAGAAACTCAAAGAAGCCCGTCGTATATATATATATATATATATATATATAT
>NW_026430771.1:0-615 GCF_001194135.2 Octopus bimaculoides
TGTCCCAAGTTTCAAAGTGTTTCGTTAGCGTTTCGTTAAGAAAATACTGGCGCCCCCGTTTTAAAATAGATCCCAATATTCTCTCTAAAATAGAAACATTAATATTTCTAAATCTCTCAAAGAGAGATATTCAGTAACAGTTCTTTAAAGCCTCAGGCTATTTCATTTCCTAAATATTTGCCATTAAGGCATTTACAAAGAGGGGACGAACAAGGACAGACAACCATAAAAGGGTGAAGTAGCTGTATCGATTAAATATTTACAATTTTAAATATACAATATTAATTTGATTATATTTACAATGTTCGATTAAAGCCTTGCTCATTACAGATGCAATTTGTAATGGCTTTCCTGAAGGACAGGCATCCGACCACCAGGGTAGACCCCTTGCTTTTTCTTTCCCTTGTTTTTGGCTTCCACTTTCCTGGTGCCAAACACTCCCAGCTTCCTCGCCACAGGCTTCCATCTCATGAATCTGTCTCGTGATTTGCCAACATAATGTGGCTGCTGTTGTTTAGCCCCAGGAAAACATCGTTTCCAGCTGGCTATACGACACGATATATCTGCGTCTTATCTATCTATCTATCTATCTATCTATCTATCTATCTATCTATC
>NW_026430772.1:0-214 GCF_001194135.2 Octopus bimaculoides
CTCCTAGGATGCGTCTTAGACACTTTTGATGAAACCTACATACATACATACAAACATACATACATACATACATGCATATTCATATATACATATATACTTATGCATATACGTATACGAACATGTATGTCAAATGCATATATATGTTCGTATAAGTATGCATGCATATATATATATATATATAGATATATAGATACACACACATATATATATCCCT
>NW_026430774.1:0-3454 GCF_001194135.2 Octopus bimaculoides
TTTTCTTCATATTCGTTCACAGCAAGTTGTTTTACACCTATTACACTATTCTTTTTTTTAATTTTTGAGCTCGGGTTAAACGCTTTAGTTTGTCCCAAAGTTTTACTCATGGAATATGGGGATCTGATACAATAACAAGTGACATCAGCTGCTGTTGGATGCAGTTTTTCGATGCTGAAAAAAAAATCCAGGCAAAAGACAGCAATATTTTGCCTACTATATGTTGAAGCATTATATCATATTGTACTCTAATAAATTTCCGCAATAGTTATTTTTAAAATTGTTTTGATACTCGTATATCACAAAGTAAACAAAACTAGAATGAACCCCCTAATGCTTATGGATTTATTAATAATAATAGGATTAAAATAAGGTTAAAATCTATTAACAAAGTTTAAAAAATAGGGTTAAAATCAAGGAATTTTTAAGGTTAAAAAAATTGCCCTACTAATAAATAAACCAGCCACACACCCACCTATCTTTCCTACAGAATCAACTCCCCCTCCCCACTTCGCCACTGACCTCATCCATTGAGAAATATAAACATCGAAAGTATGTCAGTTGTCAGTGGTGATATGGTGGTGATGGTAAATAGTGTGTAGATGTATGTAAACGTATTTAAATCGACACTAACCAACAGCTAAATTATAGGCACAATAGGTGAATAATTTGTCAGACGGCTTTCAACATTTTTACGGCGAGGGTTCGTGAAGTATGTCATTCACGGCGTGTGTCAATATATGAACAGAGATAGAGAAAATATGTATGAGCATGAGTGCTACAAACAGTTATGTTTGCACCGATGCGCGCACACACACACACAAGACAGAGATTGGAACGAGGACGGGACAGTAAGACGATGGGGGGGGGTGAGAATGTGCGCAAGTGTATGTGTATTTATATTTCCAGGGCAGACATCAAGGACCGCTTGAAAAAAACTCATACTATGTCTTCTTCCCCTTTAACAATAGGAGATGGCACTGTCCCTCTACACGCTATAAAGAATAATACTGTTTTACTACACCAACCAGTCTATTTGATAAGATACGAAACCTATGGAGATTATTGTGGTCTGCAATGAGGGATGAGATAATCACAAGCTTCGCGGCTCCGCGCGCGCGAGAGAGAGAGAGAGAGAGAGACAGAGAGAGAGAGAGAGAGAGAGAGAAAGAGAGAGAAGTGATATCTAAAACAAAATATGAGAACTGAAAAACCCAGAGGTCAACTACAAAATATATTTTTAAAAATATATAAGAAAGAGCATGGGAGTCCTTGACTAAAAAAGCCCAGACAGGGCTACGCAGGAAATATTCCATCAACTTCGCTGAAATGAAACAAATAACAAGTTTACAAATTACCCAAGTACTGGATCCCAACCCCATGTGTCTTCTGCAATAAGATTGCAGCAACTTTTTTTTAAACCTCAACCGGTCTTGTTTTTTCAGCATTATCAGGGAAGAACTCAAAGAAGAAAAAGATCTCATGACCTTCGCACAGTAACTGGGCAAATTTCTCTAAGGAATACTAGACAAATCTTCAACGTACAGATATATTCCGTCTCACACGTCCCTACTTAAGTGGGCTATGACGTCTCAAAATATGACTTAAATTATACTACACACACACACACACACACGCATACATTGGAAAACGTGTGAGATCCTTGTACACCACATCTGATGCTTCTTAGGTCCAACTTTTCTCTCAGAGCGCTTACACTTTGTCGTGTATGCACACTGACATTACACATCTAGCGGAGCATACTAGTAGCTTCATTCCTTGCAAGCAGTCACAGCCCATGTTTCACTGCCATGTAACACGGCTGTTCGCACACATGCGTCATACAGTCTACCTTTTACTCTGAGTGAGAGGCCCTTTGTCACAAGCAGAAGTAGGAGCTCTTTGAACTTTGGCCAGGCAATTCTTATTTTAGCAGCTACACTCTCAGAGCATCCACCCCCGCTACTTGTAGTTTTTTCTCCTGGAATGTGACAGAAGCTGTTTTCTGCACATTTTCAGTGTTTATTGCCCCTGAGCATTTACCACACAAAAACTATCTTCCCAGCTAGCCTTCCTTTGATATTGCTGCACCTCTTATGTGACCATAGCTTGCACTGGGTACATTTTATAGAGTTTCTACCTACACCTTTTCTACAGATCGAGCAGGGCCATCTACCTGAAGGGGTTTATGGTTTGTCTGCCTTACTACTTATTAAGATTGGTTTTTGCCAGATTGACTCTAAGGCCCTTCGATTCTAGACCTTTCTTCCACACCTGAAACTTCTCTAGTTCAGATAGAGACTAAGCTATCAGAGCAAGGTCATAAAAACCTATATGTATACACATACACAGATATATACACACACATATATATTTACACATCCACACACATGTATAAATATATGTATGCATACATATGCATGTATATATATATATATGTGTGTGTGTGTGTTTCTTTATTGGCCACACAGGGCTGAACACAGGGGACAAAATACAAAGTAGAGCTTTTCTTTTTAGGAAGAAGAAGAGAAAAAAAAGTGGGTCGAATTTCGATCAAAAGGGATCGTGGAAAAAAAAAGAAAAAGAAAGGCCGACCAATAGGGATCATGTATCACAGAAATGGCAATGTAAAAAAGGAAAACGGATTGGGTTTATCCGTGAAAAAGAAAAGCCTACGGAAAAGACCAGGTAAGCTTGGGCAATAATGTCATGCAAAAAAAAAAAACATTACAGTAAGAGACTCTTTTTTCCTTTCTTTTTTTGGTTCATAGGATTATGCTCAAGCTGGCTCCGTCATTTACGCGTGCCATCCTTGCTACATTCACCCATCGTTTTTTTTAAACATTCACTAGACAAAACTTCCCTCTCTCTCACCTTCCTCTTCAAGTGATACTTGAAGAAGTTGAGAGATTAACCAGAGAGGAAAGTGTTTGTCTCTAGACCTTTTAGACGCGTCCACCATACACATTTATTCGCCATAACCACAATTACATTGAAAATGGTTCTTCCTCCCCGTTTCAAGGAAGGAGGCGTGACAGTATTCACGATAGACTTGGTTGTTAAAACGACTCGTCCCACATGCGATAGCAGTCGTTCGACATAGGCCTACAAGTCGGAAATGGTTGGACACTGTACGGGTGCGTGCAGGACGGTTTCGTCGCTCTGACCGCATCTTGGCCACGTGTTTCTCGAGCCATGCTTGTAGAGCTTATCCCGAACGGGTAGTGCTTCTCGATAGCACTGCCAGGCCAGGGATCTCTGGAAGTTGTCCAAAGGTCCCGGCCCAAAAGTCGTCTTGAACAGGCGGGTCAGATATTCCTCGTCGACGCTCAGGTTCCCCTCCATTAATCCCCTATAGAATACTTTGGTTGTGTTGAAGTCGCTCAAGGTCGACTCGGGACGGCATAGTTGCTTGATAGCAACGCGACACTCGCGGTGCCATTCGCTCTTCCTC
>NW_026430774.1:3814-4454 GCF_001194135.2 Octopus bimaculoides
ACTCCATCATCCAAAAATAGATCAATAAATATGTAATTCCTGGCAGTGGCTGATGGAGTCTACCACACAACATTGTCAGTCAAGCGAAAAATAAGGCTCCGAGACACCTCTTATCAAAATTACGCGCCCTTCTCATTTATTGGATGATGGTGTGTACCACGTGACAGCTGGATGATTGTCGCTGCTGGAGCCTACCTGTCAGTATTTAAGGATGAAATAAATGCATCATTCCTCGTTCACGTAGAGAGGCAGACATACACACAAGTTGTTCAAAATGAGAAGAGAGAGGCAGGACAAATCCGTGGCAGAAAAGATTCAATTGTTAGAGCATTACAAAGCTCTTGGGAAAACAATTCAGTGGCAAGCAGTACAGAGTTGAGGAATTTCAAGAGGTCTGCTCCAGAATTTGCTAAAGAATGAGGATGACCTTCGTGCCAAAAAACACAATAGCTGTTCATCAAAGAGAAAGCGCCAATGAGAGGGACAAGACCAACAAATAGACCGTACTCTCTACGATTGGTTTGAAGTTATTCGCTCGGGAAATGTTCCCGTCAATGGCTCGATCCTAATGCACAAAGCCAATATTGTTGCTCAAGCTGCTGGACACGATTTTAAGGCATCCGAAGGTTAGTTTTACCAC
>NW_026430774.1:4814-7931 GCF_001194135.2 Octopus bimaculoides
TATTTTGTAGGTGATGCAGCTGAAGCTGACATTGATGCAGTCCATCAATTTTGTGAGACAACCATGCAGCTTCTTTTGAAATCGTATCAGCAATGTCAATGAAACTGGGATATACTTTCGTGCATTTCCAGGAAGTACGTATGTCAATGAGAGCTGCATGAAAACTGTGAGAGGCTTTAAGACAGCAAAGGACCGTGTGACCTTGATGATGGCCTGCAACATGAATGGAGACAAAGAAGACTTGCTCTTAATCAGAAAGGCTGATTCGCCAAGATGCTTCAAAAATGTCAAAATGCTTCCGATTCAGTAGGACTTTTCAACCAATGCTTGGATGACAGAAAAAAACTATGGAAGATGGCTCAGATCTTGGGTTCGTCGTTTGCGGGAATCTGACAATTGCTTTTCTCTTGTAGTCATCAATGATCTCAAAAATATCACATTAAAATTTTTTCTCCCAGCACAACATCAGTGCTGCAGCCCTGTGACATGGGGATAATCAAGACCTTCAAAGCCTACTTCAGACATGAAATGTGCGAGAAAATCATTGATGTTATGGAAGACACTGAAGTGACATTTTTGCCCAAGAAGTTGTAAAGCAGGTCACCATTTTGGATGCCATGTACATGTTAAGCGTAGCGTGGAAAAACTCTTAACGAAAAATTCAATGCAAAGTTGCGAACAAAACGTCCAACAAAGCAAACAGCACTCAACAAAATTTTCATTCAATGACATTGTTTCTAATGTTTTTATTTGTGTATTCACATATCTATGTATTTCAATAAATACACGTTTAACCAATTGACGAATTTTGTTCCCTCTTTATAAATCCCTCGTTTAATAAATTTAAAATAGGTAGTCCCAAGATGGATTTATAAAATAGGGTCTACTGTATGTATGTATGCAAGTAAGTTTTGAACTATATATATATATATATATATATATATATATGGGAGAATGTACGGAAAAAAACAACAGACGAGGACAGGTGGTGTAAACAACAATATATATATATATATATATATATATATATATAAAATCTTCCCATGCTGCAGTATTTTCAATGCTGGACAAGCGAGTCTGAAGCTCGTTCCTAACTACAACATCATATACCTTGTGGACATTTAGACGGTGAGGAATGCTGACTGGTCCTCTTCTCTCTTTCACCCTAATCACCATTCGGAACTTTGCTCGCACCAGACTGTGGTCTGTCCAGCATTCTGATCCATGCAAGGACTTGACATTACAAATGTCATAAATGTCGCGCTTGCGGATGATGACATAATCCAGCAAGTGCCAAACTTTGGGCCTTGGATGCATCCACGTTGTTGTGTGATCACCTTTGTGCATATAATGAGTGCTTGTGATGTAAAGTCCATGTTCTTCGCAAAGCTCCAATAGCATGAGAACGTTGCTATTCATTTTCCCTACACCAAAACGTCCTAGAGAGTTCTATGTTTGCCAGTCTGTTCCAACCCTGGCATTGAAATCCCCCAGTAGAATGACTTTATCAGAATTGGGGATTTTTCTAAGTATGGCTCTCAGCTGGGTATAAAAGATTGTTTTATCTTCATCACAGCTAGTCAAAATAGGTGCATAAGCACTTATTAGAGTAGCAAACCGCCTACCTTTCAAGTGCAACCGTAGAGTCATTATACGTTCATTTATAGAAACAGGAAGCTCTTCCAACTTCTTAAGGATATCAGATCGAACTGCAAAACCAACACCAGCCTCTCTGCGCTCCTCCTTTTGCCTTCCCTTCCAAAAAAAAAAGGTGTATTCACCTCCTACTTCCTCAAGCTGACCATCACCTTCTATACGAGTCTCTGAGAGTGCAGCTATATCAATGTTATCAGTGTGTCTTTCAGGCCTACAATCTCTCTTGTTGTCCAACAGAGTGCGCACATTCCAACATGAAATGTTTAAGTTCCATCCAGATTTTATAAATAAAAGACTTTGTTTTTCGAGCGCAGGGTGTGCATCCATCAGCTAAACTGACCAGATATGGAACGACAGGCAATTTTTGGTTCACCTTTTCTAGAACCTTCCCGGCCTCCGGGTGAGCAGAGCCCTCTCCAAATGGAGCTGCTCAGACACCCATGCAGCAACCGAATCCTACCGCTGTCTTGGGCGACAAGGAAACGATTTTATATCTAGCATGGGCCGCCTACGTGCAGGTTGCTGACTACATGCTTCCAACTCGTCAGGTCTGCATGCTTCACCACCTTCCCATCACCGCAGGACTTCCTAATAAAAAAAAACTAAAAATATATAAATATATACTAAAAATGAAGAAAATATATGCTAAAAATAAGTTAAATATATTCTAAAAATATGATAAATATATATAGGGGGGAAAGAAGGAAAAAAAGCACATGTCGAGCAGAGGTCGGCAATGCCTGTGCAGAGTTTTAGGTGCACTAAGGCTTGCACAACACCTCATAGACCCTCTCCACTTTATTGACATTATCCAGAAACAAGCCGGAGCAAGATGTCTGGTGCCAATGAGTCGCAGGCTCAGGGATGTGGGAGCGCCGTGATCTCTAGCACAAACCAAATATCCCCAAAATGTCCAATGCATATCTGGTTTTATATCAGAGTGACCTTCTCCTAGAGACATGCTTCAACAAAAGCTGAAGGGTGCTTCACTCCCAGGGTCTTTCAGCACACCGGACACCATCCCAGAATTTTTGTGTACCCGTACTATGTCAGGTCACTTATGAGGCTCTCATAAGTGCTACTGGTAACATGTAATCCAGTACAACCTGTTGTATGGTCGGGTTGTCGGCGACTAAACTGGCACCACCACCAGGCTATCCTGGTGAGGTGGGTTGCTAGAAACCCAGCAGGATTAAAAACAAGACCTGTTGAAAGCTCGGATGGACCTAGCGCAGGCTCAACAGCTATCTAACACACACACACACACACACACACACACATATATATATATATATATATATATATATAGGTCAGAAAATAGTGGGGTTGTGTTAACCGCACGTGGGGAAATAATAGGAAAATGAAAAAAAGCCAGAATGCTAAACTGGAAGCATTCCTGCTTAACACAAACTTTTAACCCTTTTTTTAAAACATAACAAAACTCTCAACTCTCATGCATCC
>NW_026430775.1:0-459 GCF_001194135.2 Octopus bimaculoides
AAGAAGAAGAAGAAGAAGAAGAAGAAGAAGAAGAGCAACAACAACAAACACCATCAGCAATAAAATTACGATAAAATTAACAAAAATAGTAACCGCAGCATTAACAAGAAGAACAACAACAACAAAAGCATTAAAAAAACAATATGACAACATTAGCAACAATAACAATAATAACAGCAACAAGCAATCAGCGAGAACATGGAAGACGATAGCACCAGCAACAACAACAACAACAACAACAACAGCAGCAGCAGCAGCGACGATTTTAGCTACTACAAAAGTGACATCAGCATTAACTACAACAACACCAACAACAATTACAACGACTTCTACTGCTACAAATAAAATCGGGGATAAACAGCAGCGAAAAAGTATAAAACGCAGCATCGATGGGAAGACCAACCACAACATCAATAAGAATTAGAACGCGGGGGTAACATCTGCAAATCTTCAGAAGTG
>NW_026430776.1:0-237 GCF_001194135.2 Octopus bimaculoides
TACATACATATGGACATATATATATACATCTGTATGTATGTATGTATGTATGTGTGTATGTGTGTGTGAGGGGGGGTATGTTTTCTTTATCTTGCCAATATATTCTGAAACAAAATGTAGACAAGAACCAGGCAACTGGAAATATGAAACAGTTCATAAAAATCACTTCAAATTGTCTCTAGTAGCTTCTCTCATGTAGCAAAATGTTTGCTGTTGGTAATCTTCTCTTTCTTCACT
>NW_026430777.1:0-375 GCF_001194135.2 Octopus bimaculoides
TATTATTATTATTATTATTATTATTATTATTGAGTGAGAGAGCAGCGAATTGCCATCAAAGTGACACTTGGGCACAAATATACGAAGCTCTGAAGTTATTATTATTATTATTATTATTATTATTATTATTATTATTATTATTATTATTATCGCTATTATTATTATATCATATCGTTGTCACCAACACCGCCACAACGACCGGTGTTACTGCCAAATTTCCCACCAACATCTCTGTCAACCTATCAATCGTCACCAGCCACAGAAAACAACCACATTTAAACGTATATCATCACTACCACCACTACTACTTCCATCTCTACCAACACCATTACCACCATCATCATCATCAACATTATAATCGTTAATCCTAATCAT
>NW_026430778.1:0-368 GCF_001194135.2 Octopus bimaculoides
ATTTTGTGATGAACAATGCTGAAATTGTTGACACCAAAAACATGTAGAATAGCAGCTTAGAATTAGAATGAAATCCTAACATTGCCCCCAAAATGACTTAGACTTATGGTTGTAAAGAACTGGATGATGAATGAGGCTGTAGAGGTATCTATATTGCAGAAAGTAAGGTACGTGGAAAGAAAGCTGCTTCATTGGGAACACACAAACACATGAGTATGCAGAATACATACATACAATCGTACACACATACATACATATATACATATGCACACACACATACATGCATGCATATGCATACATATATGTATGTGTATGCATACACACACTGACCCACACACATGCACACAAACAAACAAAAAGAATGCAGC
>NW_026430779.1:0-201 GCF_001194135.2 Octopus bimaculoides
AAAACCACAGCAGTCGCTCACTTTCTATCACCCACCCAGAGACCTTACTCTTCAGAAAAGTTCAACTTCTATACTATTATAAGTAATTCTAGCAAGACAAAAGTACTTAATGATCATTTTACTAAAATTTAAAAGAAAATTTCCAATAATGAATTCTTCTTGCTTGTTGATTAGCTCCAAGTTAACTCTGATAAATTCGAT
>NW_026430780.1:0-240 GCF_001194135.2 Octopus bimaculoides
CTGTGTGGCTATAATAAAAAGATATCTATCTATCTGTCTGTCTGTCTGTCCATCCGTTCGTCCGTCCGTCCGTCTGTCTGTCTGTCTATCTATCTATCTATCTAATCTATCTATCTATTTATCTATCTATCTATCTATATATCTATCATTTAACACCTTCGCGTCTATTACTCTACACAAAGTCCCTCATGTTATCTCCCTTCCACCCCCTCTCTCTCTCTCTCTCTCTCTCTCTCTCTC
>NW_026430781.1:0-549 GCF_001194135.2 Octopus bimaculoides
TGCAAAACAGATTTTTTTTTTTTTTCCACAGCACTACAGTCATAATTCTTTCTAATTTTGTTACAAGGCCAGCAATTTTGATTGGAGGGGAGAAATTGATTGCATCAATCCCAATACTTAACTGGTACTTCTTTTTTCAACTCTGAAAGAGGAAAGGCAAAGTCCACCTTGGCGAAACTTGAACTCAGAAAGTAATGAGTCACAAGAAATACTACAAAGCATTTTTTCTGATGCTCTAAGAATTCTGCCAGCTCACTGCCTTAGAAGCTACATTCATAATAATAATAATAAAAGTAGTATTTGCTTCTTGCATGGTCACAATGCCGAAAATTTGGGGGAGGTTCATCAAGGAACCTGACCCCAGTTCTTGACACATGCTTTATTTATCAATCTAGAAGTATGATAGCCAAGATAAAACCTTAGTATTTGAACTCAGACCATAAAAATCTACAACAAATACCACAAGGTATCTTGTCAGGTCTTCTAATGATTCTGATCACTTGTTGCCCTAAATTGTAATAATAATAATAATAATGACAATAATCCTTT
>NW_026430782.1:0-349 GCF_001194135.2 Octopus bimaculoides
TAATAATAATAATAATGATAATAATAATAATAATGATTTCTTTATTAACCTCACAGAAATAAAACATTATGGACAACACAGGACAAAACAATAATAATGTGTGTGTATGTGTGTGAGAGTGTGTAGTTGTGAAGGATTTGCGTGTAAGCAAGACTAATATAATCAAAAAATAAATAAAAATAAATAAAAAATAGAAAAATAAAAAAGGGAGATGAACAATGTGTAATCCCCAATAAGGAGGAGACGTTCGAGGGCGATTTTCATGTCTTTCGATATATATATATATATATAAGTAGTATAAATTGTAAGTAGTTTTCGTAACTTATCCTCCGACGCTACTCTATCTCTT
>NW_026430783.1:0-528 GCF_001194135.2 Octopus bimaculoides
AACCAAATTACTTCAGTAAATCATCTTGCCATTGTCATGGAGGCCTTTCAAGTGAAATTTTCCAATGTTTTGGATACCACTTGGTAACTGTGTAGGTCCACCTGTTGTTTGTGAGCCTTATATATATATTCATTATGTCAACTCGTGTATTTTAAAGTTAGAAATGCACACGAGTTGATGTAATTAATATCTTAGAAATAGATGCTAAATAGTTTCCAACTGAAGATTACAAAGCATGCTTTCTCATGAACAGCAAGAAATCAATTGATATTGGGGTATGTAAACTATCTTCAAATTCCATCCTGAAGGTAGGCCTATTTTTTTAAATATTCATTACATTGTTCGTGTGTGTATTTATCATAGTATTGGTGGGTTTTTTTGAAGCTTTCACTTTCATTTTTAGCAAGCAGTATTTTTACCCTTTTCTTCATATATTTTATATTGTACCTGTATAAGCAGAATTGCGGCTATTTTTCATCAAATTTTATTCAACAAAAACAATAATATTTAACAAAAACATCTTTAAAT
>NW_026430784.1:0-485 GCF_001194135.2 Octopus bimaculoides
CAATCTGGCCAGCCCCAAGGAAAAACTAAGCTAAGTGCATTAGATTCCTCGGAAGAAAGCAGCGAATGTATACGAAAACAAGGGCGGAAAAAACGGAGAAAGTTATACAAATACAAATAACAGGACATAACAACAGGTGTATTTCGACTAAGGGCGAATTAAATTAAGCTGGCGTGCGTGGAAGCAAAGCCTTACGGCAGGGATACAAGTTTTCACAGGCACAGGGAGGAATATCGATGTTGCACGGACAGTGGCCTAAAGAAAGAAAGAAAGGTCAGGCTTGGCCGAACACCGGTCACGTGAGGAGAGAAGAGAGAGAGGTAGAGACAGAGGGACAGAAGAAATAGGGAGGGGCGAGAAAAAATGACAGGTACACAGTGAAGTGAAAAGAGGGGGGAAAGTGAGCATGAAGAGAAGGCAATGAAATGTGAGAGTGGGGGAACGAAAGAACGAAGAGTGGAATGAACGAAATAAGCGTGAAAGGG
>NW_026430785.1:0-270 GCF_001194135.2 Octopus bimaculoides
GGGGGGGGGGAATAAACGAGCACGAGAATAAATAGTGAACGAAACGATAATTGATTAAATTTCAGGATACTTCGATAAGCAACGGACGTTAAAGATGTCTGTTTAGCAGTTGTTGTAATTGAAATAGATATAAAACTTAAACTGTCCGATGAAATAATTCTTGTGCCTCTTTCTTATTATCTTGTCATATTATTTTCTGAAAACTTTTGTAGTCATATATAGCTGTATGAAATATTTCATCCGCATTTCAAAATAACGTGTATGTGTACA
>NW_026430786.1:0-1268 GCF_001194135.2 Octopus bimaculoides
AGCATGGAAAGCGGACGTTAAACGATGATGATGATGATGATGATGTGTGAGCTGTGGTTCCCCCTTAAAGATTCTCAAACACAAGAATCTCTTCTAGACACACACACACAAGCACACACACGCACTCTCTCTCTACCCCTCTCTCTCTCCCTCCCTCTCTCTCTCTCTAATAATGATGTTAAAAAATATTTGCTGCCTATGTGCAGTTTCACGATTGCACAATTCCATTAGTTTAAGTCTGAACATGTCATCACTTCTCTATCACTACTGGACTTTTGTAAAAGCAATAGAGAACAAGATGAGTTGATGAGACTTCTGTCCCTCATTGGAATATACACACTTGCATTCCATGTATGCTACACTTTAAATATCCATTTCTGTGTCAAGCAAGAGCAAGATGACCAGTAACTATTTCATCCATAGGTTTTACATCAAATTGTTCCAATAAATGAATACCCACAAGTCCTGTTCACTATCTAACAATCACCTTCTCACCATGCAGGCTTGGTGGGGATGCTAGTTTAGTCGCCAATGACCCAACCATACACATGTTATACAATCTGGCATAATTACCAGTAAAAGGTTCTCTGATTATGTAACAAATCCATCTGATCTGATGAACACATCTGTGTGTGTATGTATGAGTGCTATACATACGTATATATACATGCACATACATACATACGTACATACACACACACGTACCTATGTATGTACGAATGTATGCATGTACACACATACATATGTACATACACACACACATTCATACATACACACATATAAATACCTACATACATATGCATGCATCTATGTATGTATGTACATGTGTACATACGTACGTACTTAGGTATGCGCATATGTACATACATATGTACATACATACACACATACATATGTATGTGCATATGTATACATGTACACACATACATATGTACATACATTCATACGGACATTCACATACATACATACACACATAAATACCTACATGTATACATACATATGTATGTACGTACATCTGCACACGTATGTACATACGTACATACATACTTAGGTACGTACATACATATGTACATACGTACACACACACACATAGATACATACACACATTTATACATAAATACCTACAAATATACATACATAAATGCATATGTATGTATGTATGTACATCCGCATACATATGTATGTACATATGTACATGCATACTTAAGTACGTACATACATATGTACACACACACACATACATACATACATACATACATACATACATA
>NW_026430787.1:0-296 GCF_001194135.2 Octopus bimaculoides
CTTGAGCATTGATTGTTTCATTAGGTGGTAACAATTCAAAGTGAATTACTTTTCTATCAAAAATTCTTGGGTAGAGCATCCAATAATAGGTATTACATGAGTAATGGTAAATAAATAGTACCAAGAACTATCCCAGTCTCCTGTTTTGATATATAATTACTCTGCGGAGAACCTTTTTATTGTATTTTCAGCACATGTGCATAGCTCACACAAATATAACATCTACATACAGATTTAGAATACTGGAATAAGCAGATGTGCTTCAAGAGGACACAGCTAGGATGTGCATGTATATA
>NW_026430788.1:0-255 GCF_001194135.2 Octopus bimaculoides
CATACATACATACATACATACATACATGCATACATACAAGCATACGTACATACTTACGTAAATACATATATACATTACATATTATAGTGTGTGTGAATGTGTGTCAATGTGTCTTGGTGCTCGTATGTAATTATTAAGGGAAGACGAGAGGAAAGTGGGCGTGACAGAAATGCATGAAAGTGTATGGGTGAGAGATGCTGTAATGTGAAAGAGACATGGTCAAGAGAAGGTATATGTATATCTATCTATGTATCT
>NW_026430789.1:0-230 GCF_001194135.2 Octopus bimaculoides
CAATACAAGAGCTCAACAGAAGGAAAGAAAACAGCGAAATTTGATTTCCCATCTTTGAATGAAACTATCTAATAAAACACTCATTATAGTTTTCTCGATTATCATGTTAATTTTAAAAGGGTGACCTAAGTTAGCAAGCATCACGTGAGTTAACCATGGATGATACTTAGTAATGACATGCAGTACTTCAAAGTCAGTCTGTCAAAGTCAGTCTGTCAAAGTCAGTCTGT
>NW_026430790.1:0-457 GCF_001194135.2 Octopus bimaculoides
GTGTGTGTGTGTACACATACTAATGATGATAGTGACATCTCCAAAGACTAGATTATTTTCTTCTTTTACAATGTCAATAGTCTTGAGAGAATGCATGACGTTAAAAAATCTGAGATATCATTCTCGGGCAATGCTTCAAGATTCCCTTGTCTTCTGGCTTATCAGCAAAGTATTCATGCCTTGTTCTTATCACTTGTGTATTTTCTACGTGATATTGAACACATATATGCAGCACTGTTTTAAAACGATAGCAATTTAATGTGTGCAACTGTAGCACATCAGTCAGCACGCACAAGCGCACGCACAGATGTTCACGTAATCGAAACTTCAGATGGGTGTATGTGGATGAACATGCCTGTGTATATGTGTACGTGTCTATTTATATGTTTGTCTCTGTGTATATGTGACAGTCCTACTAACACATACATTTATACACACGCAAGTATGTATATATATA
>NW_026430791.1:0-317 GCF_001194135.2 Octopus bimaculoides
TATCT
Organism: Octopus bimaculoides; assembly: GCF_001194135.2. Lineage (NCBI taxonomy): Eukaryota > Metazoa > Mollusca > Cephalopoda > Octopoda > Octopodidae > Octopus > Octopus bimaculoides. The sequence continues at coordinate 6 of NW_026430791.1, forward strand.
ATCTATCTATCTATCTATCTATCTATCTATCGATCTATTTCTCTACATGAATATTTATGATTTATATATGTGTGTATATTTATCTACATACGCATATAAATATAAGTGTATGTGTGATATACATATATGCATATAGATATTATATACACACACATACATACATATACACACGCACAAACACACACACACACATATACACATACATGCACACATATATGAATAGTTAGAAAGATAGATAGATAAATGTATGCTAAATCATTTAATATATAAATATATATACATATATATACATATATACATATATATATATAT
>NW_026430792.1:0-233 GCF_001194135.2 Octopus bimaculoides
GCTACAATTGGAGTTTAAATTAAATAGAAGCCATAATAAACCACAAAAAATGCTAGTGTCCTTGTGTTTACAAGGGGGAGACAAGCACCTCCACCCAGCTAAGCCTGCATCCAGAGACAGGAAGCGGTGCAGCTTCCTAGGTCTAACCAACAGTAGTATTATTCCCTTCAGAGGACTATCACATTAGGTTGACAGCATGCAACTACTTCATCGTATCACTACTGCATAAATCT
>NW_026430793.1:0-305 GCF_001194135.2 Octopus bimaculoides
TATATGTATACATGCATATATACATATACATACATATATGTATATATGTAAAATATTCTATAATTATATATGTGTAATTATAATCAAGGGTCAGCTAATACATAATTATAGAATATTTTGTATAATTCAACTAAAAATGGTTTGAATGTACTGACTACTTGGTAAAATTAATAATTATTAATTATTAAGTAATTAATTAATTTTACCGTATATTATTATTATTATTATTAAAATTATATATATATATATATATATATAATTTGTCTCCCCTTACACACACTTCCTGTTTTGACACCACATTTCCT
>NW_026430794.1:0-646 GCF_001194135.2 Octopus bimaculoides
ACACCTATATACAAATCAACTTTGTTTTTCTTAGCATTCAGTGCAGTTACTCATTTTTATTTGGATACGAAGGAAAAAAGATATACATATATATGCACAACAAGAAAGAAATTGAATAAATTAAAATATAATAGGATGAAAAAATATATATATATATATAACAAGATATCAATAAAATAAAACAGAACAAAGTATCTGATGATTTTTGAGGTGACATGATATATTAAGGGGTGAAAAAAATTGTGGAAGACGATACAGAAAAGGGCGGCTAAGACAAAGAAACGACTGGGTAGGGCCGAGTGACGCACGCTGTTTAAAATGATTACATTTGGATGACTGTCAGCGGGGCATCCAACAACAGGCCATTATGTAATGTATCGCTACTGTTTATTTATTAAGATCTCACACGAGTAGATGATAAAGTATATCATTTGAACATGATATGCTGTATTGATATATAATATTATCATGCGTAGGTGCAAGTTATGATTGCTTGGTTAGGAAACTCGTTATGCGAATCCTGTTGTTTCCGGTTCGGTTCTAGAGCACTCCACACCTTGTGCTTGGCAAGTGCTTATTACTATAATAACCCTCGACCGACCAAAGTTTTGTGAGGGCTTTTGGCAAACGGAAACCGAAAGAATCC
>NW_026430795.1:0-300 GCF_001194135.2 Octopus bimaculoides
TAACAAAAAAATAAAACCTACAGATGAAGTTGACAATATCGAGACCAATGGGTTAAAAGAATGTTAGTGGAACGTAAAAATTAAAACAAACACCATGTTAAAGAACAACTAGCCCAGTATTGCATGTGATTACATGGAAAAGATATATTCTGCTGTGGAAATCAGCTGCCCACTAAACACCAATGTAGTTAGAAAAATACTAGAGACAAGACATCTATGAATCATACTCTTTTACTCTTTTACTTGTTTGAGTCATTTGACTGTGACCATGCTGGAGCACCGCCTTTAGTCGAGCAAATC
>NW_026430796.1:0-401 GCF_001194135.2 Octopus bimaculoides
GAACATGGTCAATGCCAGCCCCTCCGCCCCAACTGGCTCCTGTGCCAGTAGCACATAAAAAGCACCATCTGAATGTGGCCGATGCCATTGCTGCCTGACTGGCTCCTGTGCTGGTAGCACATAAAAAGCACCCACTACACTCTCGGAGTGGTTGGCATTAGGAAGGGCGTCCAGCTGTAGAAACATTGCCAGATCAGATTGGAGCCTGGTGTGGCCTCGTGGCTTGCCAGTCTCCAGTCAAACCATCCAACCCATGCCAGCATGGAAAACGGACGTTAAACAATGATGATGATAATGATGACTGATGTTGATGTTAACTCATTTGATGCCGATGTCTTAAGATTGCCTCTGGTTCTATGATATAAACTTCCTATTCTAAAGTGATCTAAATTAAAATTTTC
>NW_026430797.1:0-537 GCF_001194135.2 Octopus bimaculoides
CCGCGAGTCCACTGCCCTAACCACTGGGCCATTGCGCCTCCACAAATAAGACTTGTAACTTCTGTGAAAATACATATTCCTGAACCTCGGAGTTTCTTTGGATGCGTTCACAGTTCAATGACATTAACAACACCATACAATGCAACAACAACAGCAACAACAACAGCAACAACAACAACAACAATAACAACATGACTAAAAATTGTAATAACAACAATTATAGAGTTAATAATGGTTAATAATATTTTGTCTTTAATAATAATAATAATAATATTAATAATAGCAGTAGTTGTAGTTACAATAATAATAATAATAATAATAATAATGATAATAATAATAATAATAATAATAATGATAATAATAATATTAATAATAATAATAATAATGATAATGATAATAATATTAATAATCATCAATCACAATAATCATGTTAATTATAATAATGATAAATAATTTACAGATATTGTATTATATATATGTGTGTGTATGTGTGTGTGAGTGTGTGTGTGTGAGTGTGAGTGTGTGTGTGTGTGTGTG
>NW_026430798.1:0-748 GCF_001194135.2 Octopus bimaculoides
TGTATGTATGTATGTTATGTATGCATGTATGTACATATACACACGCCCAAAAATAAACGCACATATAGTCTCACACACGTATTCTGTTTTGGAACGTTCACTTCGACAATAATAGAAACCGATGTTAATTATAACCTTTTTTCTGTTTCATTACCTGGTCATTTCCTTGCGTGGAATCTGAAATAGTTTTTATCTCACAACAGGAATAAAAGCTCAATAAAAGTCAATGATTCAATACATCTTTGTCGGATAACATAATACGTTGGTCGAAAGGGTAGAGACGTGGGAGACACGATCGTAAATCGTGAGTTCGATTTTTTGACGAAGCAACCCTGTGTGCCCTTGACATATGCCATCGATCACCTCTTTTACTCTTTTATTTGTTTCAGTCATTTGTCTGCGGCCATGCTGGAGCACCGCCTTTAGTCGAGCAAATGGAACCCAGGACTTATTCTTTGGAAGCCTAGTACTCATTTTATCGGTCTCTTTTGCCGAACCGCTAATATCTTCTATATATCAAATTCCGTCGTGGTCTGAGTTGCCTCTCATCCTTTCGGGTATTGCTGGTCTTGTGCCAAAATTTGAAACCAATATGTTCCACATACATAATGCTTATGTAGTTTTAATGTAGACATAGAAAATTCGTTTTTTTTTTCTTTTTTACTGTTTGCCATATTAATGTTTGAAAAGTTAAGCGAATGTATATTGTTGATGTATACGTGTTCTTTGCTTTGCAGTTTCTTTATAG
>NW_026430798.1:5745-5877 GCF_001194135.2 Octopus bimaculoides
ATATATGCACATATTTATACATATACTCACGTAACTACGTATAAATACATTTATACACACTCATCTTCCTATCTATCTCTAAATATATATACATACATACACACAAACACATATATATGTATATACACACAT
>NW_026430799.1:0-267 GCF_001194135.2 Octopus bimaculoides
ACCTATATTCATACATGTGCATATATATATATACATACCTATATTCATACGTGTGTATATATATACATACCTATATTCATACATGTGCATATATATATATATACATACCTATATTCATACATGTGTATATATATATATATATACATACCTATATTCATACATGTGTATATATATATATATACATACCTATATTCATACATGTGTATATATATATACATACCTATATTCATACATGTGTATATATATATACATACCTATATTCATACA
>NW_026430799.1:277-530 GCF_001194135.2 Octopus bimaculoides
TATATATATATATATACATACCTATATTCATACATGTGTATATATATATATATACATACCTATATTCATACATGTGTATATATATATACATACCTATATTCATACATGTGTATATATATATACATACCTATATTCATACATGTGTATATATATATACATACCTATATTCATACATGTGTAATATATATATATACATACCTATTTTCATACATGTGTATATATATATATACATACCTATATTCATACATGTGTA
>NW_026430800.1:0-406 GCF_001194135.2 Octopus bimaculoides
TATATATAGTTGAATAAAAACGTAGACACATACATATATACATAAATAGACAACTACTCACAAGAAATATACATATATACTCAAATATGTGAGTGCGTGTGTGTGTTTGTGTCAGTGCGTATGTATGCGTGTGTGTATGTGTGTGTGTATGTGTGTGTGTGTGTTTATCCTTCATTATATCCTTATATTCATGTGTGTGCATACGAACGAGTATATAATGAATATACGGGCATATGTCCACGCATCTCTCACACTTCGCAGAATGTCCCGTTCTATTAAGTTCTACCCAGATCTATGCCATTATACACACACACATACACACATATAAGTATATACATTACATGTATGCGGGTGCTTGACTGCGTACATATATTTATATATATATATATAAATATATATATATATA
>NW_026430801.1:0-321 GCF_001194135.2 Octopus bimaculoides
TTTTTTTTTTTAAAGTTTAAAAAATTTTTTTTTTATTGTGTCACGATTCACACCTTGGTGCCTCGTGTGGCCCTGCCATTGTTGTACCCTGTTGTGCCGTTTTTACTCCATTTCTTGCAACGCCAAGTGCATCACTTATGCGTATTGCTTCATCCACGCCTGACGAGTTTGTAGCTGCGACGTGAATTGGACTCGGTCTTGGTTGTCAGTCTCTCTTTCTTCTTCTTCTTCTTCTTCTTCTTCTTGTCATCATTGCTTGCCATGGTCATCTTCTAATTCTTCCATTTTCTTTTCTGTCATCATCATCATCATCGTCATCAT
>NW_026430802.1:0-212 GCF_001194135.2 Octopus bimaculoides
ACACACACACACACGTGTGTGTGTGATGTAGACTGATGTAGAATAATGTAGCATTAAGTACCATTATAGTTAACTATATATTATATACACATACATAATACATACACACATACATACATACAAACATACGTGTATACATTCATACATACATGAATACACATGTGCATACATACATACATACATACATACATACATGCATACATGCATGCATG
>NW_026430803.1:0-1129 GCF_001194135.2 Octopus bimaculoides
GCTCTCTCACACTAACAAAAGAACTTCACATACACACCACACTTTCTGTCACCATTACTCACTATAAAAAGATAGCGTCTATTTCTTTTTGGCAACATGTGTTTTGTGTGTAATGTTGTGAGAGAAGGAGAGAAAGAAAGAAAGAAAGATAACTAGCATGTGTGTGTAAGGGAGAGAGAGAGAGATAGAGAGAGAAGGTATTTTTTTCTTTTTGATTGTTTGCTGCATTTTTTTTCTTTTTGCTTGTTGTTTGCTGCTTACCACAAAACTGTTAAGACGCTGTTAGACGCTGGCAATCTCTCCTTCACCCTCCCTCTCACAGACATACAGTTTCTCTCTCCTTCAGGCGCGAACTTCGAAATTGGTAAAAGTTATGGTTGAAAATCGATTTTTACAGGTATATGCGGGTACCTCTGAGAGAGAAATTTTATGTAAATGCACATAGAGTCATTCTGATTCTCCTAAAATTGGAGCAACATGCGTGCTAATTTGTGGACGTGCATAAACTACATTCACGTACACACACACACATCTCGACTTTTATAGATATGATATATATATATATATTTCAATATACAATATATATATATATATAATATATGTACTATATATGTTCGTAGTATGTACATATACATATAATATATATATATGTATATATAGAGTATGTATATATATATAATATACATATATATATATATAGTATGAACATATATAAATATATATGCTATATACATATATATATATAGTATGTACATATATATATACTATATACACACAATATATATATATATATATATATATATATATATATATATATATTGATACTATACTATGCTGACAAGCGGAAACTAGATTTCATTCTGGTAATCATGAAATTGGTCGATACATAGTTGAGTTTATTTTTTTTAATGTTGGTTTCTTTTGAGGGTTGCTTTTGCTCGCATTCAGTACTAAAATGTGTTTATTTGGGAAGTCTGGTGTGTGGCATTATTCTGTAGTAATGCCCTTATATATATATAAATGAATAAGTATATTTTTGGGAATAGAAATTTCCCTTAGGAATTTTTTTACACACTAGCCTACTGATAAAATTCTTGTAAAAGATATTTATTCTATTTGATTTTATTAA
>NW_026430803.1:1139-2502 GCF_001194135.2 Octopus bimaculoides
CATGTACCAAGAGCAACTCAGAAAGATTCCCGCTTTTTTTGCAGAAATGTATATAGATAAGCATCATTCCCTTTGCTTTGTCGGATACATAAGGTGTTCATTTTGGTAAGGTGAGGATTTTGTTTATTTATATATATTGATACTATACTATGCTGACGAGCGGAAACTAGATTTCATTCTGGTAATCATGAATTCGGTCGATATATAGTTGAGTTTTTTTGAGGGTTGCTTTTCCTCGCATTCAGTACTAAAATGTGTTTATTTGGGAAGTCTGGTGTGTGGCATTATTCTGTAGTAATGCCCTTATATATATATATATATATATATATTGGAAGGTTTGGAGGTGATGTACAGAAATTATATAGAAAAAAATTAAGGTACTCAGAAATCTGGATGTTTGTACATTTACAGATTTTTATTAATGTCACATGTTTTATAAATTAAATAAAGCACTTTTCACCTAATCGTGTAGGATTTTCAAATTGTTTAGAGCCAACCTTGCGGTGGGGTCTCTTTATATAGTTTATTGAGTGTGTAGGGGTGGAGAGAGAGATATATAGGATAGTAAGAGGGGGTGAGGAATGGAGGGAAAGTGAGAGAGAGAGTGTGTGTGTGTGAGTGAGTGTTCTTTTGTGTTGGTCTCTGTGTGTGCGTGTGTGTGTCGATGGGAAAGAGAAAAGAAGAAAATTGGGTTCATAGTTGGTTAGTTCTTTTCAATGATAAGTTTATTTTTAGCCTTTTAAAGAAATGGCAAAAGCAGGTGTGATTGTTTTGAAGAAGTTGTTTTTCAAAAAGAATCTTTGGTGTCATTGTCTAGTAGGAGAGTGTGGGTGCGTTTTTGTGTGTGTGTGTGTATGTGTGCGTGTGCGTGCGTGTGTGTGTTTGTGCCTGTGTATTTGAAAGGTGTGTCAATGGGAAGAGGAGGGAAGAAGAAGATTCTGTTTACAGTTGGTCAGTTCCTGCAGTGACAGCTTATTCTTTGCCACTTTCCTTCTTTTTTTAAAAAGGCCAAGAATAAACTTGGCCATAACACTAAAACCATAACACTAACCCTAATCCTAACCCTAAAACCCTAACCCTAGCTCTAACACCCTAGTTAAAATCGTAGTATATTTACCAAACATTGACGAACATGGGTTATATTGTAGTCAATGATTGTGTGTATAGATAGAAGGGAAGAAACATAAAAGTTGCTAGAAACAACAGCCAAATCTCCTTTAAATGACACAAAGTAAACGGAATTTTAAAATTTTTACATCAATGGAATTTTTTCGATGTGAAATTTCCAGTGCAGTAATTACATATATATATATACATATATACATATATATATATATATATACATATATATATATATACATAT
>NW_026430803.1:3667-3867 GCF_001194135.2 Octopus bimaculoides
CAGGGGCACCGGCAACGATCTCGCTCGAAAGATTTCATGTGTCGCCCGCACATGAGCCAGTCCAGTGGCACTGGCAACGATGGCGCTTGAAAGATTTCATGTGTAGCCCGCACATGAGCCAGTCCAGGGGCACGTCGCCCGCACATGACCCGGTCCAGGGGCACCGGCAACGATCCCGCTCGAAAGATTTCAGGTGTCGC
>NW_026430804.1:0-251 GCF_001194135.2 Octopus bimaculoides
ACGTACGTACGAACGAACGTACGTACGAAAGAATGAATGAACAAACGAAATAATGAATGAACAAACTAACGACCGAACGAGCGAAAGGACAACCGAACGAACGAACGGATGTGCGTCCGTACGTACGAAAGAATGAACGAATGAACGTACGTACGAACGTTACTAAATACGAACGAACGTACGTGCATAAGAATAACCGAGCGTTCATTCGTTAATTCGTAAGAACGAACGAACGATCGAACAAACGAACG
>NW_026430805.1:0-288 GCF_001194135.2 Octopus bimaculoides
TGAGATTCCGCTGTTTGCTTTGATCTCATTGTTTGCTTACATCTGACGTCTCGATACGAAACGTTGTAGCAAAAATCAGTGTTGGCAATAATTTCTATAGAATAACTGTAGAAATAACCTTAAAATAATCTTAAAAGCACTTCTAGCGCAGTAGAACGTGGCATTGACTTATAAAAGCATTTAGTATACTTTATAGTATATCATGGTTGCATAGCGAAATACCACGTACCTACAAATCATTAGTAGATAGATAGATAGATAGATAGATAGATAGATAGATAGATAGAT
>NW_026430806.1:0-293 GCF_001194135.2 Octopus bimaculoides
ATATATATATATATATATATATATAAATTATAAATATTATTACAATACATATATGTATATATACATATATCTGTGTGTATGTTAACGTATATATAAATATGCGTAAATATATAAACACATATTAGTGTATGTATAATTGAACGTACACGTATATATGTGTGTATGTGTATATACATGTGTGATTGTTTGTGTATGTGCATGTGCATCTTTGTAGCATAACTTTCATACATATTTCAAAGTGAATATAGGGATAAACACAATAACACACAGACACACACACATACATACATGCA
>NW_026430807.1:0-302 GCF_001194135.2 Octopus bimaculoides
AATACTGTCAACCACTGTTATATTGATTACAACTGAAGAAGATTAACCCAGTTCTAATGACGAAACTGGCATCAGCTCGTTCCGAGAATTTTCCCATACCTATCTTCTATTAACGTCTTTGTCCACGAACTTAAATAGAGGAATAGTTTTAGAAGGAATTGTATTCGCCTCACCTCTTACGTCGTATTTCAATGATCTACCATAGTAGTCAGCCATACGAGACGGTTGCCACTCCTATTGCAAGTATAAAATAAACTACAAACAATGAAAGCCAAAACAGTAAGCAACATCAACGACGACGA
>NW_026430807.1:662-1175 GCF_001194135.2 Octopus bimaculoides
AAAATCAACATTCCCGAACGTTACAAAGCGGCTCATCGTCCTTTTACTTAAAGGGGAAGTGGATATCATTAAAAAGTATTAGAACAATATCGTTCATCCTGGGGTCATGTCTCTCCCAGAAGGAGGAATGATGTGCACTAAGAAAATAACAACAATCTATAAGAGAATCAATCGCGCAGAAACGATGCTACAATTCCCTTCCCCAACCGAAATAGAAAAGATATTTTGAAGATGTATAGCGTTCCGTAGTGTATATCTCCTAAAGAATGCATCAGGGGACCATGGTGGCCATCCGTAGCAATAAAGAGGATGTGCGTAGGATGGATACAATGACATGCACCTTAGTTCGCGATGCTACCCTTAGATATGGAACACTATCTGACGAAAGTGAGGGTCACAAACGTACCTCCACATAGGGACCAGCAGGAGTAAATAAGAAGCTTGAAACCAAACCCTCATCAAAAAGTTATGGAATTCCAAGCTTTAGTTGTTCCAGAAGATGTGGTTTCCATA
>NW_026430807.1:1187-1562 GCF_001194135.2 Octopus bimaculoides
TCTTTCGGAGATTGTTTGGAAGATGCCGGTGGTCGTGAAGGGTAGGAAACCCAGATGTTATACTTGTGGAAAATAGATCAACTCAAAGCTTTCTATGCTACAGTGGTGAAATTCACAGTGGTGAAATGACTCGCCCTGCATCGCTGCTGCCAATGCAAAATCTACTTTAATTACAAACAGGGCAGAATCCACCACAACAACGATAAAAACACAAGCAACAAAACTTACCTCCACTCAAGGAAAGGCGTGAAAAAAAGTCCCGTGACTACCTCCACAACCACGACCACCACTACCAACAGCAATAGTAAACGATACGGAAGAAATTAAATCCAAATCCAGGCTACAGTTCGGATACAGAAGTGACCTCGGAAGACA
>NW_026430807.1:1608-1737 GCF_001194135.2 Octopus bimaculoides
AAATAGTGTCTTGTCCCCTAACTCTCCAAAGTTTGTTAGCACCAAATAGAATAACTCGGAAACCAGTGTCCCTAGTTTCATAAATAAATCGATAGAACAACAAATACAACACTCACAAGAATAACAACT
>NW_026430807.1:1747-2099 GCF_001194135.2 Octopus bimaculoides
ATAACAACTTCAACAGCATGAGACAAACCCGCAACAACAGAAACAGAAACGACATTCTGAACAACCGCGCGAGTCATATCGGGATCGGTAAGAAAAGGACCACAGCCAAAGGCAGCCAAAACAACAACCACATCAATTACAATGGACGTAACATTTAGAGCAACATCACACGGAGGAGTCTCAGCAAATGAAGAGTTCTCCGAAAGTAAAACGTTGAACTCATGCAGTTTATAAACTCAAGCAAAAGCATAAGTTTAACAAATGAAGTTCTTGATGGTCTCAACATTTCCAAAACTATACAAGGAAAGGCTCTGGTAGGAACGCCAGCAACAGTGTACATCATCTCGAGGAA
>NW_026430807.1:2169-2485 GCF_001194135.2 Octopus bimaculoides
GAACTCATACAAAGTCCTGGAAAAAAAAATTTCTTAGATCTGGTCAGTAGGTCTTGGATATAAGCAAGAGGGAAGGAAACAGTGGAGCCCGAATATCTTTAGGCGTCGAGAGAATTTCCTGGGAATATCTCGCTCGTTAGTGTTGGTGGGGGATTGGAATACGACTTTGGACGCAAACAAATATTTAGTGGGATTAGGAGAGTTGGGTGCACAGACCACGCAAATGTCGTCGGGCATTTCTTAAACAGGCCTCGATTTCCCGAATACGGCGATGTGGACTTGGTCAAATTGCAGAGCTTATTCAGGTCTTACTTAG
>NW_026430807.1:2495-2900 GCF_001194135.2 Octopus bimaculoides
TTTGTAATGTTAGCAGATAGGTGTAGTTAAAATTGTGCACAGTTTCAGACTGTTGTCTACTTAGAAGTCAAACGCGTAACCTTTATAGTTAACATAGAAAAGACTAAAAAGAGGATCCTGTTACAGGAAGATGAATGCGTCGTTTCCGGTATGAAAAGGTTCCAGGGATCAGATTAGCATACGAGTCAAGCAAATATTGATAGGAGAAATCATCAAGAGTAAGTGTTGTGTTTCACTACAGAGAAAAATCAGTGATATCTGTTAGTTTTAGCAGAAATTGTTATAGAAAACTACAGGCGCAGACGTAGCTGTGTCGTAAGAGGCTTGCTTAAGGCGGCGAGCTTGCAGAAACGTTAGCACGCCGGGCGAAACGCTTAGCGGTATTTCGTCTGTGTGACACCGGTT
>NW_026430808.1:0-458 GCF_001194135.2 Octopus bimaculoides
ATATATATATATATATATATATATATATGTATATAAATATATAATTAAGGTCTTGAAAGGTCTTGGAAGTATTTCCAAGGCAGCATTCTTCACAAGCTTGAATCTATCTACACTCTTGAATTGTCGTCTAAAGATCGAAATCCTTCAGGTGTAGAAAATCCAGGTGTCACATCAGAAAATCAATGTGTGGGGGTTAGCGAAGAGTAAAATATAAACCAAGTAAGAAGAGAAAGAGTTTCTCACATCTTTATTGAAGAGTTACAATTCTTCCTACACAACTTCCGTTTTCAACACCAATCCACGTAGAAGTGACATGTAAATAGTTACGTAATATTAACGGTTTTAAACATTAGCATGGCACTTCGTTAAGTGAAGCCTTACATTGTGCAACAATGTAAGAGAACAGCCGGTTATTGTTGTTGTTGTTGGCACTCCGTCGCTTACGACGTCGAGGGTTC
>NW_026430809.1:0-233 GCF_001194135.2 Octopus bimaculoides
AAATATCTATAAAACCGTCAAAAGCTTGTTTATTTTTATATTTTTGATTTTTTATTAGTGTTGATTAATGTTTTGCTAAAATTGCTGTTTCTTTTTAGATATCATTAGAAAAAGGTAATTAAAATTCATTAAAATGACAAATCTATCGGACTTTCAAAGTCTTTATTTTCATTACTTACAAACGACGGATATTTGTCCTTATCTTGTTTGTTGTTAACACAACGTTTCGGTTG
>NW_026430810.1:0-1650 GCF_001194135.2 Octopus bimaculoides
ATGCACAAAATTGTGAAAACTTTTTGTGCATTGCAGAAGGATTACCAATTTATTACAGATAAATTTTAACAAGAAAATCTTATATGGACCCCCAAGGGTCATATAGACCCCAGTTGAGGACCACTGCTCTAGATACACCATTTATGAATAAAAGACAACTTGGTCATGCCTGGAATATCTTTGGTCATCAGTGTACTGGATTGGAGTTGACCTAGGGTTAAACAACATCATACCTGCAATGACACGTTATACACATACATTTTCAACCATACATACACATGCATCACAAATACTTCTACGTACATACATTAATACACCACACACATAACCTAATACTTACACACTCACACTGGATTACTTACATACACACAGACCACAATGCTTACACACACACACACACAAACACTACAATAATACATACATATATATATATATATATGTATGTATGTATATATGCCACAATGCTAATACATACACACGCTATACATACAGACATACACCTCAGGACTTATACTTCTTACATCACAGGTACACATATATCACAATACTTAGAAAACATGCATATACATTGTATGTTATACACACATTATACTTAAAAACATACACATTCTAGACCATACATACACATGTACTACTTCACTTACGCACACATTCACTCATCCTACACCATACATATACATACTTAGCTGCAAATCTATAAGAAGCAAGATACATACAGAAGAATTATATTATAAACACACACTACACCACCTACACAAACACACACACAAACATTTACATACACTCATACAGAAAGCAGTCACACATGACTGCATGTTTAGTTCAACCCAGAACTCTAATGTCAATTTATCAAATTTTATATTGAGACCAAACCACAATTGTAACCAGGAATCATTGACCTGAAGAAAGTCTTTGACATGGTGCCATGTTTTGTGGTCTGGTGGTTGCAAAGAGTACTATATGGAAATGATAAAGTCATATATAGATATACAAGATGCAATAAGTTCAGTCAGGAACTTTTAACATGCATGTTGGTGTCCATCGAGGTTCACGTCTGAATCCTGTTTGTTAAAGTCCTCTGTGCTTTAACAGAACAATTTAAGACATAAGTATTCATGGCAACTTCTGTTTGTGTTGAGGATCGGCTGATATCAGTCAGCATCAGTCACCAAACAAATGCCACCTTGAAAGAAATCCAGGCAACAGCTGACAACCAGACAACCACTGGATATGGCCGAAAAGGAATGATGAAACCTAGCTGGAAATGTCATGTGAGGGCATGATGCAGGTATTTGTTTGCCTATATAACAAATCAGACTCACACGTGTTCACAATGTGGATGGTGGTGATGATCCTGAAATGGACTTAAGATCAAATACTAGTTAGTCAATCCAGTAGGTGGCACCTTTATGGTAACAATAACCCTTTCTCCTATGGGCACAAGACTTGAAATTTCAGGAGAGGGGTTAAGTCAACCACATCAACCCTAGTACTCAAGTGCTGCTTGTTTTATTGATCCTCAAAAGGATAAAATGCTAAGTCAACCCCAGCAGCTTTTGAACTCAGTATGTAAAGACAGATGAAATATTCAAATATTACTTAATTTATTGACCCCAAAAGGATGAAAGGCAAAGTCGATCTCGGTGGAAT
>NW_026430811.1:0-346 GCF_001194135.2 Octopus bimaculoides
CAATTTGGCAGAATCATTACTGCGCTGGTCAAAATGCTTTTATATGCTGAGCTTAAATGCTACCGAAGTTGACAAAGTAAGTACCAGCTAAACACTGAACCCTTAGAATTGCCTGATGCCAAAATTTGAAATTTTACCATTATTATTATTATTATTATTATCCAAGGAAGTGAGCTGGTAGAATCACTATTGTGCTGGACAAAATGTTCCTCCAGCTCTTTATAATATGTGTTTAAATTCTACCAAGGTTGACAAATACCAGTTGAACACTGGGGTCCATGTGCTTGACTTACCCACCTGCTTCCCTTGAAATTGCCTGGGACCATAGTAGAAGACACTTGCCCAA
>NW_026430812.1:0-206 GCF_001194135.2 Octopus bimaculoides
GTAGTAGTAGTAGTAGTAGTAGTAGTAGTAGTTATTACTGTTGTTGTTGTTATTGCAACTGCAATAATTTGAACTGGCTGCATTCGTAGTAGCAGCAGCAGCAACATGCAAAGAAATCTACAGCCACCACCACCACTACCACCACCCTAACAACAACAATACCACTAAGCGCACCACCATCACTACTACTACTACTACTACTACTA
>NW_026430813.1:0-669 GCF_001194135.2 Octopus bimaculoides
TGAACCTAGGACCATGTGGATGGTAAGCAAGCTACTTACCACACAGCCACAGAGGTTGAATTATTCTGCTGACCTTTCAAGAGGAAAGGTCGGTCAGTGAACAACGTGAAAGACTACAGGTACAATACATGGGTGCCCAGCAAAAGAACATTGTTTTGTTTTACCTTTGTATTTTGATAATGTTATTTTTAATCCAATAAAGACTCTCATATTGACGAAATGTGCTTGTTGTTGATTATAGTAAGAGAAAAATCATGGTAATAATAAAAATATATCTCATAAATAAGACATTTTGAAACAACATACACATCAAATACAAAAAAATCAAGCTGCAGACCCATGGCTCTATCGGAAAAGACAACAGCGCAAGGACGTGGTACAGGTAATGTATTATGAAACGCTCAGGAAAAGAAAGGGGATTGACCGTTTCGAGAAAAGCACTTCTTCAGAAATGGAGGTAAGTCCAAAAGAAGGGAAGACGAAGGAAAGAAATCCCCAACAATGCATAAGCGGTTATATATAAATAAATAAATATATATATATATATAAATAAATAATTATATATATATAAATAAATAAATATATATATATAAATAAATAAAATAATAAATATATATATATATATAAATAAATAAATATATATATGTAAATAAATAAATATATATATAT
>NW_026430814.1:0-245 GCF_001194135.2 Octopus bimaculoides
ATGTATGTATGTATGTATATTTATGCATACGCATCTGTGTGTATATATGTATGAAATCATTATTCGCTTCAAAAACTGATGGAAGTCCGCGCGCTGAAGAACATTGCGTCCTTCTCCAGAACGCCAGCGTGAATCTTCTGAACTGCAATAGTTACAGGCGTTACAATACGCATTCGCACACGTACGTATCTGAACGCGCGCGCGCACACACACACACACACACACACACACACACACACATATGT
>NW_026430814.1:3015-4994 GCF_001194135.2 Octopus bimaculoides
AATTACAGGCACAACAGGAACAGGAAGTAAGAGTGAGAGAAAGTTGTGGTGAAAGAGTACAGCAGGGTTTGCCACCATCCCCTGCCGGAGCCTCGTGGGGCTTTTAGGTGTTTTCGCTCAATAAACACTCACAACGCCCGGTCTGGGAATCGAAACCGCAATCCTATGACCGCGTGTCCGCTGCCCTAACCACTGGGCCATTGCGCCTCCACTATCCTTTGTGTTTACCGGATGATTAACAGGAAAAGCGTGACCTCTTAAGACTCTAAAGACCTTGTTTAGTCACGGAAGATTAAGTATTTCCCATTAATCATCCGGTGTGGAAATATAAACACGAAGGATTACACACTTGTTTGACAGGCAACACGTGAATGAATTCAGTTTCGAATCTCAGGTAGCGCCAATAAATCTCTCCTTATCCTTTTCTTAAATGGCACGTCAATTTTGAAGGAAGCATGAATCTTCAGACTTTTTTCTTTCTCGAGCGGAGATGGTCTTAGTTGTCATTTTGGTAATTTTGACACAACCAGAAGCGGCTGAGATCATTTCTTCAACGAATCCAGAATTGTTGTTGCGTGGGTATTTCATAGACCTGTATTTGTATAAAAGGGAATGAGTGAGAAATTTGCAAATAAAATGATAGATAAATAAAAACATACATATGTGAATCCTTATTAATCCATTCTAATCCTTTGTCGCATTTCTAACGAAGCAGTCAACTCGATTTTATCTAGAGCCGTCAGATTTTGGATTAATTACAGGGATTTATAAAGGCTGTAAGAAAAATCTTTAGAAATATCGAAAAGCTGATAAAATAAATGAAGGATAAGGAAAAGCAATGATAAATTTTCTTGGGCATCCGCAAAATAAAGCGTCAAATGCTGAGAATGTTGGGAAGTCTCCGTGTGTGTATGGACATGTTAAAGACAAACACACTCACACAGAAAAACACACTCGTACATGTAGATTGCATAAGGATTTCGATTGGTATAAATAGATATATTTATATTGGTTTCGAGCTGAGTACTTTCTTTTAGGTATTGTATTTTTTTTCATCGTTATCTTTTTGCCAAACAGGTAAGTTACAAATCAACACTGGTTGTTCAGTGATGGTGAAATGAACACAAACACACACACATACATATGTATAGACTGAGTCCAGAAACATATATACACATTCATATTCAAACACACGTACACACATTCACACGCACGCACACACTCACGCACACACGTACACAAACGCACACTGACACAGAAACACTAACAAACACACGCACACTCACACACATACATATGTATAGACTGAGTCCAGAAACATATATACACATTCACTTTCAAACACACGTACACACATTCACACACATTCACCCGCACGCACACACGCATCCACACGCACACTGACACAGAGACATTAACACACAGAGACACACACACACACACACAGAGACACATACACACAGAGACACACACACACACAGACACACACACACACACACACACACACACAGACACACACACACACACAGACACACACACACACACATATGGATCAAAACAGTTTAATTCAAATACGTTGGTACTTATGAGTTTCAAGCGCGATGCTAGTCGTCAGCCATTTTGAATTCAAAATGGTTGACGACTAGCATCGCGCTTGAAAATCAAGAGTAATAACGAATTTGAATCAAACGTCCTTGTTTTCGTATACATTCGCTGCTTTCTTCCAAGGAATCTACTGCTCTGTGCTTAGTTTTTCCTTGGGGCTGGCCAGATTGGAGCAGTCTCTCGCATGACCAGCCTAAACTGCTAATCAAATCTGGAACTCAGATGAGGAAAGAAAACTCCGAATGACCCGTCCTTGGATGTTTTGTTGTCCCTTTTTAGTATCACCTAAATGTCTGCATGTTTTGCATTCTTGTCCCATTTTTGCATAAGGGAAATAGCCCTGAAACTCGAGTCGCCTTTATATATTTATATTT
>NW_026430815.1:0-675 GCF_001194135.2 Octopus bimaculoides
ACAGGCATTGTTCTCCCAGTCAGTGTCCTGCATATCACAGGCCTTTAATGGGGACTTGACAGTCCTTAAAGCGCAGCCTTGGTTTCTGCCAGAGTCTTCTTCCATTCACAAGTTCTCCATATAGCATCTGCTTAGGAATCCTGCTATCCTTCATTCTAATAAGGTGTCCAGTCTAACATAACCATTGCTTGTGCATCATTGCCTCAATACTCAAGATATCAGCTGTCCTCAGGATCTGTGTGTCTGGAATTTTTGAGGTCCAGCCAACATTGAGAATGTGCCTGAGACATCTCTGATGAAAGTGTTCAAGGACCCTTACCTGACGTTTGTACAGAGTCCATGTTTCACATGAGTAGAGGAACGATGTTAGTACACAAGCACAGTACACAGCAACTTTTGTTGGCCTTGCTATGCCATGCTGGGACCAGACACGAGACTGAAGAGACCGGAAGGAATTAGTTGCTCTCTGCAGCCCTGAAAGATATTTCCTCATCCAGAGAGCAAGAACGGCTGAGTGTGCTGCCCAGGTAGACAAACTTGTCTCCTACCTTCAGAATTGTTCCTTCAACCAAGATAGCTGGTTCCATATATGGATTTCCTAGTGCAGGCTGGAACATTACAACAATCTTGTCCAGGCTAATGCTAAGTCCAAATGCCTTGCAAGAAGCAGAAATG
>NW_026430816.1:0-767 GCF_001194135.2 Octopus bimaculoides
ACAACAACAACAATATAGAGCAAAATCAAGTGAAAACGAATGAACGAGCGACATTGAGATGAAATCGATATGACATCAACTTCAATTAGCCGATAACGTCGAGGGTTTATCGATCGATTTCAGGCTGAGTTACTTAACAGTGTGTGTGTGCCTGAACAATACAGAATGAAAGAGAACAGTCAAAAACCGAACGTATGTATAATATCGTTGGTCAGCTGGACAGGCATTGTTGGGAACAGGGTTGTATAGAATTGCTGGACTTTATTATTATCATCATACGCGAGGGAAACTGGACGTAACAAGTGGACATGAGAACAACGGGCTACGGGTTGGGATATGCGAATGTGTGTGTGTGTGTGCGTATAGGTGGAAGACTATATAAACATGTATTACATGTTTATTACAAATGCACGACTATATTTGAATGTATGTACGTCTTTTGGAAAGTACATCTACACACACACACACACATTATACACACACACACACACACACACACACACACACACACACATATATAGTGTGTGTGTATACGCAAACACATGTACATATATAACATAAGTACAGATATATTTATAGACGGATGGCTGTGTGGTAAGTAGCTTGCTTACCAACCACTTTGTTCCGGGTTCAATCCTACTGCGTGGGACTTTGCCAAGTGTCTTCTACTACAGCCTCGGGCTGACCAAAGCCTTATGGGTAGATTTCGTAGACGGAAACTAAAAGAAACCCGTCGTATATATATATATATATATATATATATATAT
>NW_026430816.1:2161-2436 GCF_001194135.2 Octopus bimaculoides
TATATATATATATATATATATATATATATATATATATATATTAGTTATAGAATTAAAAAACGCTGGGTTAACGACTCAACATATAATCCGTCAAACATGAGGAATAGGAAGATATAACGTAAGAAAAATAACGCAAGAAGAAATGATAAATAAAAAATAAGAAATATATAGCATATATAGTATAAAATTTTATACACGAATATATTGTTTGAACAGATAAAATAGAAATGAAAAAAGAAATTGAGTTAAAGGTCTAATGTTGTTGGCACTCCGTC
>NW_026430817.1:0-593 GCF_001194135.2 Octopus bimaculoides
AGCCTGAAATATGAATGTGTGTGTGTGTGTATGTATGTGTGTGTGTGTGTTTATTAATAAATATGTATGATTTATGTATGTATATAACAATAAATTTTTCCTAAATATACAAGTAGTCCGAATTTTCTGTTTCCACTCTTTCGGCCATCAATCTTTGAAAATATTATATGAAATATATGGTGTGGCTGTGTGGAAAGGCGGCAAGTTGGCAGAAATGTTAGCACGCCGGGCGAAGTGCTTAGCGGTATTTCGTCTGCCGTTACGTTCTGAGTTCAAATTCCGCCAAGGACGACTTTGCCTTTCATCCTTTCGGGGTCGATTAAATAAGTACCAGTTACGCACTGGGGTCGATGTAATCGACTTAATCCGTTTGCCTGTCCTTGTTTGTCCCTTCTGGGTAGTAAAGAAATAACATATATATATACATACAAACATACATACATAAATACATACGTACGTACATATGTACATAAATAAGTACATACGTACATATATACGTATGTACGTACATAAATACATACATACACATATACGTATGTACGTACATACATACATAAATAAGTACATACATAAATACATACATACCTACGTAC
>NW_026430817.1:1140-3950 GCF_001194135.2 Octopus bimaculoides
ATACGTACGTACACACATACGTGCATACATACGTACATACGTACGTACGTATATATGTATAAATGTACGTACGTACCTACCTACATACGTATGTATGTATTTATGTACGTACGTTCGTGTGTATGTCTGTATGTATGTACGTACGTACGTACATACACACATACATACATACGTACGTACGTAAATACGTGCATACATTCATACATACAGACATACGAACGAACGTGCGTACGTACATAGATACATACGTACATACGTACGTACATACATACATATATAAATACGTATGTACGTGCATGCGTGCGGACGTACATATATACATACATATACGTACGTACGTACATACATTCATACATACATGTGTACGTACGTACATACATATACCCATACATACGTACGTAGATACATACATGCATACATACGTACGTACGTATGTACATACATATATACATACATACATACAAGCATGCATACGTACATACATACATCCATGTATATATATACATATAACCTTCATGCATACATACATACAATCATACATACAGACATACAACCGAACGTACGTACGTGCTAACGAACGCTCGAATGAATGAATGAACGACGGACGAACGAAAGAAAGAACGATCGTACGTACATACGTTCGTACGTACGTACGAAGGAAAGTATATACATAATTACGAACGAACAAACGTACGTACGAACGAACGAATAAACGAACGTACGTACGTTCGAAAGAACGAACGTAGGTACGTACGAATGAACGATAAAACGAACGTACTACGTAGGCACGAAATACCGAAAGAACGTACGTACGAACGAAGAAATGAACGAACAAACGAAAGAATGAACGTAGTACGAACAATAGAACGAATGAAAAGAACGTACGTACGAATGAACAAACGAACGTACGTATGTACGAAAGAACGAACGTACGTACGTACTTACGTACATACGTACGAACGAACCAACGTAGGTACGTACAAACCATCGAACGGACGTACAATAGACCGAGCGAACGAACCAACGGACGTACAATAGACCGAGCGAACGGACGTACGTACGTAATTACGTTCGTACGAATGAACGTACGTGCGTAGTAATGTACGTACCTCCGAAAGAACAGACGAACGTACGTACGTACGAATGAACGTACATAAGTACGTACGTATATACATAATTACGAACGAATGACCGAACGTACGTACGTGGGCACGAAATAACGAAAGAATGTACGGACGCACGAACGAAGAAGTGATCGAACGAAGGAAAGAACGAACAAACGAAAGTACGAACGAAGGAAAGAACGAACGAACGAAACTAAGAACGAACGCTCGAACGAAGGAACGAACGTACTTATTTACGTACGTAAGTACGTACGAACGAATGAACGTACGCACGTACGAACGAAATGACGAACGTTCGTATGTGCGAACGAACGAATAAACGAACGTACGTCCGCACGTAGGTACGAACGATCGAACGTACGTACGTAGGCACGAACAAATGAAAGTACGAACGAACGCTCGATCGAACGAAGGAAAGAACGAACAAACGAAAGTAAGAACGAACGTACGTATTTACGTACGAACAAACGAACGAACGTACGGAAGTACGAATGAACAAATGAACGTACGCACGTACGAAAGAACGAACGTTCGTATGTACGTACGAGCGAACGAACGAACGAACGTACGTACGTAAGTATGTACGTAGGCACGAAATATAGAACGAACGAACGAATGAACGTACGTAAGTACATACGTACAAATGAACGAACGAACATACGTAATTACGTTCATACGAACAAACGAATGAGCGTAGGTACGTACGTCCGAAAGAACAAACGAACGTATGTGCGTACGAAGGAAAGAGCGAACAAACGTACGAACGAACGAACAAAAAAGAATGAACGAGCGAACGAACGAACTAAAGAACGAACGTACGTACATATGTACGAATGAATGAATGAACGAACGAATGAACGTAGGTACGTACTTATGTACGTACGTCCGAAAGAACAAACGAACGTACGTGCGTACGAAGGAACGAGCGAACGAACGATCGAATGTACGTATGTACATACGAACGAACAAACGAACGAACGAGCTAACGAAGTAAGGTACGCACGTTCATACGAACGAATGTACATTATGTACGTACGAACGAACGAACGAAAGACCGAACTATCGAACGAACGTACGTACCTACGAACGAAAGAAGGAACGTCAGTACGTACGTGCGAAAGAATGATTGAACGAACGAACGAACGAACGTACATACGTAGGTACGAAATATCGAACGTACGTACGTACGTACGAACGAACGAACGAGCTAACGTACGTATATACATAATTACGAACGAATGAACTAACGAACGAACGCACGTGGCAATATGACATTTTTCAAGAGAGATAACTCTTAATAAAAGCGGAATATAATTCTGAGTAACCTCCCTTACTTCTAGTAACTGTTTTCACTTTATATACTGCAGTATGCAGTTAAAATATGCGTTTTACTCCATTCACTAAATTTATATATATATAGATTAGCTACTGTCATCTCAGCCTATGCACATCAACCTGGGCTACCAGATGGTCTGAAAGACCAATTCTATGACACCCTCTTGCAAACTACCTCGTCAACGAGTGACAGGGACCTTCTCTTTGTGGCTGGAGACTTCAATGGTCATGTCGGACGTCGTGCTGGAGGCTTCCATGGCATACATGGAGGCTATGGCTTCGGTTCCCGCAACGAGGAGGGAACCAGACTGCTGGAGTTCTGTGATGC
The DNA here is from genome assembly GCF_001194135.2 of Octopus bimaculoides. NCBI lineage: Eukaryota > Metazoa > Mollusca > Cephalopoda > Octopoda > Octopodidae > Octopus > Octopus bimaculoides. The sequence goes on from NW_026430817.1 coordinate 3,928, forward strand.
AACCGATCTTATGGTCTGCAATA
>NW_026430817.1:5189-5563 GCF_001194135.2 Octopus bimaculoides
ATCTGGTGGTCAATGAGGAAACTTGGGATAGAAGAATGGTTAGTGAGAGCTGTGCGAGCCATGTACAGAGATGTTGCCAGTAAGGTGAGGGTTGGAAATGAGTACAGCAATGAATTCCGGGTAGAGGTAGGGGTCCACCAAGGTTCCGTCCTCAGCCCCCTCTTATTTATCATAGTCCTCCAGGCAATCACAGAGGAGTTCAAGACAGGTTGCCCCTGGGAGCTCCTCTATGCTGATGACCTTGCCCTAATTGCGGAGTCACTATCAGAACTAGAGGAGAAGTTTCAGGTGTGGAAGCAAGGTAGAGGTAGTCGATAGCTTCCACTATGTGGGCGACCAAGTTAGTAGTGGGGGTGGGTGCGCTGAAAGTGTAG
>NW_026430818.1:0-3805 GCF_001194135.2 Octopus bimaculoides
GATAGATAGATAGATAGATAGATAGATAGATAGATAGATAGCAATGTACATACTTTCTTCTGCACCCTCTTCATCTCGTCTTTCACCTTCTGTTTCATCTCCATCACGTTCTTCGAACCACCTCATTCTTCACCTCCTCGTTAAACCACTCCTTTGTCTCCTTTCTCTATTCTTTGGTTTCCGTCTGACTTCAACTCCAATGAATATTTTATCCTTTTCTACTAAATTTATGCAATTACTATATTATCTTGATAGACTTAGAATTATTAATAACACAATAAACTTTCTATTTTCTAGGGATAAATGCTTATACTACCAAATAGGAATTATTGAACATATATCTTGCCCAATATATATTTTGCAGGCCTAATTCCATACGGAAAAAAATATTATTAATGAAAACTTCATTAGTACATTATCCTGTGTCAGTGTAGACATCCAGGGACACCGATATTTAATAATTGTGTCCAAATCAGAATCTAACATGGGAGTTACGATAGTAAGACAGCAAATCTAGTCATGTTTATTCATTTGTTTAAACCATGCATGATATTCATGTGGTCAATGTGCAAGGAAGCCATTTGAAGTATATTCTAAAGTTGTGGAAAAACTGCGCTGCATCGGATTTGTAAATGCTTTAAAAATATAACTTCAATTCAGCTTTTGAAAATATAACTTCAATTCAGCTTTTGAAAATATAACTTTGATTCTGTATTTTGAAATTTAAAGTTAGGACGCAGTTGAAACATTTAATACGGTGCATATTAAAATGTTTGCCAGAAATAAGCTATTTGAAAAGGAACAATCCATACAAATATTTTAATTACCGACATGGAAAGGAGACAACTCCGGGAATATTTAGGTATTTTGCGATTTCGTGAAGAAAATGCATTTACTGAAGAGAAGTAAGAAACACTAACTACAGGATCTTTTATATATATATATATATATATATATTTCTTCTCATACTACCAGTGTTCTGTTCAAGTTTGGATACTCCTTTATACCTCAACTAAATCGTTCGAGACTTAAGGATTATAGAATTTATTTACTGTATGAATAGACTTTGTAACATATTCGGTTGATAGTACGGAATTTATTGTAAAGTTTTCTGTGCTGGCATTTCAATGTTCTCTATCGAACACTTGGAATCTATCTCATTTATGTTCGATACTATCAGTTGATATGATAGGGTGAGTACAGTTCCAGTAGATTAAAGCAAGAATATGTGTGTGTGTGTGTGTGTGTGTGTGTGTGTTTAAAGATTAGTTTGCAATCTCTATTAAAAAGTGTGCACAGTTTGCTATTTGTGTGTATGTGCGTGAGTGCGAATGAAAGTACGTATTTAATGGATTTCGGTTCGGATGCAGTTTTTGAAGACAAAATTCTAATTTCACAAAGAATTTCTGTATGTTCATTCAGACTTATTCATTCATTACGTTTCTTTCTTCTGACGATAGGTCTCATGGAAGATGTAGAGCATACGGTCTACGAAGGTCGCCTCAGACTGGTTGGATTTATGCTTTTAACGTTATGCATAAACTGTTTCAGGAAAAACATATTACATGTAGGAAATCCAGTAAATGGACGTCCAGGGCAGCAAAGACAGCGTTTAGTGCGAGGCTTATGAAATTGGAAACAATATGGGTGAAATGAGCACAGGCTTTCCCATAAAGAAAACCGTATAGTAATTGTAGAGAAAGTAGAGAGAGAGAGAGAGAGAAAGTAGAGAGAGCGAGAGAAAGAGAGATGACAGCACAAATACAAAAATGTAAACTGACAACAAACATTGATCAAAATTATCCGCATTCACTTGTGTTATCTCTGCTAAATATCAGATGATTTACAGGGATACCCATATATTTGATCCCCCCCCCCATTGTAAATGTCTTATGTAATCCTTTAAAGGCTTCCGCATGGGTGTAAGCCACGAAAAAAGGTCTGCCTTATTTTACTGCTGAATTACCTAATACTTATTTTGTGCGTTTTAGTTCTGCTTTAAAACCAATATGTTTTTTTTTAAATTTTGCTTTTGATATAAATATATACAGAGATTAAATAAGTTATAGGAAAGAAGATATTCTCAGAGGTCATTTCAAAGACTCCAATATTTCATTATTTTACTGCTATGCCTCTGAACCGCGTCTTTGTAGTTTTTTCAATCATTTGACCCATGTATCTTAAAACAGAAGACACTCTTGCACTTCACGATATTTAGTTTCTGCTATAAGTAGTAGACGAGTGAAAATTAAAACATTTTTTCTTCTTATCTTATCTCTCTCTTATAAATGTCACCAAAAACAAATGGCCACTATCAGAATGTTCAGACTTAAGAAAATAAATAACTCACATAGGCGTAAAGAGAAGAGTTATAGAGATAAAGAAAGACAGAACTAGAGATTAAGATTGAGATGTGCTTAGTAGTGCAAATTTTGGCTTTAAGTTATTTTACTACTTATAAGGAGTTACGCTTCTTATAAATGAACCTTACAAAATATTCACTTAGCATATATTCGACTACATAACAATATTTATCTGAACAGAACATGAACACAATTCACAAAACTATGTTAATGTTTTGATATGAAGTGTATTGTTAGAAGATGTTTCATCTACTTCATATAGGATTTTTATATTGTCTTAGATCTTTCGGACAAGTCGTAGCTAAAAGAATTATTGATTATATTTTATCTGCAGGGTCTGGCAGAATGAGAGTGCCCATGACCTTTGCAAGCCCTCATAGACCGGTGACATTAATCTCATTAAATATTCCTTTTGAATCTTTAAAATTAACACCTGCGGGTATGATATAAACAGAGAGAGCATTCCTGAGTACAAGAGTCTAGGAAGGAAAGACTAGGTGTGGTGATTAGTATGTAGTCTAATGGTAGACACAACAAGGGACGAGAGAAATAGGAGAGACAAGTGGGACGGGAATGTTTCAGTAGAGGTAGATTGAGTACGGCAATATCCGAGGTGTATAAAGGTTGAATGCGGATTCGTCGTTTAATTTCGAGGTTTCCAAAAAATATTTATAATGTTCATTCTTTATACTTTGTTGGGAGTTTACAGGTATGAATTTGTTTAAGATATGAAAGTAGCTCTTGTATATAATATATGGTGAATTTATGAAATGAAATCCCATAAAACTTATCAATTTAGTTTAAAATAGCGGAGACAAGTTAAGATGTATAAGAAGTTTAATTCTTGCAGACGATCGCACAGAGATATAAAAATAAGATAAATTCATGATTGAATTAAATTAAATTCATCTCATTAAATACATATAAACGTACTCTGCAAATATCTGTTGTAGCTGTTAGTTATGGTTATATATCCGATATGCCTCACATCTCTTTCTCACACGGATAAAAATATGAATTTTCTAGCTTCAAATTCTTTCTGCTATATTCCTTTTCAAGTTCTTTCTATTATGGTTTTTACTTCCTGCACTGAAGAGTACGTTGATATGTGATTAATGTATCTAATGTAATTAATTTAATTTAATCATGAATTTACATTATTATTATATCTCTGTTCGAAACGATCGTCTACAAGAATTAAACTTATTTTAACATTTTAACAACGTGTCTCCTCCATTTTTAACTAAATTAGTGAGTTTTATGGGGCTTCATTCCATAAATTCACTACATATATATATATACGAGTTGGGGCAAACTTTCATAGGTCAATTTCCTTTATCAAAATTCATATACACTGAGACTGAAGCCGGAATCGTGGTTTGGAAGCAAACTTCTTACAACATAGCCACTCCTGCGCCTGTATGTTTGTATACATGTGTATA
>NW_026430819.1:0-467 GCF_001194135.2 Octopus bimaculoides
AGAGAGAGAGAGAGAGAGAGAGAGAGAGAGAGAGAGAGAGAACAAAACAATTGGTTGTCCTAAAAGTTGTCGATAGCTAATGTAAGCACGGTAAAAATATAATCTGATCCTCTAAACAAGTGTGGTTTAAGTTTTACATCCGCATTTACACTATATAATGTATATGTAAGATTCATTGTCGTCGGTAAGTAAATATTGTTTAATATTCATCTGAAGCTTGAATATAAGAAAACGCAACTTGCTTTATAATTTTAATTTTCAAACTACAGAAGTTTAAGTTCATATTCGGTTTGAATTTGGAGATTTTATGCCTATTTAAGCGCCTCACAAAAAGTACAGTAGCTTATGTAAACACGAGCACATAAAATATGTATACACACACGTTGATAAAATTTTACTGTTGTTCGAGAACATATATATGTATGCATATATGTATGTATATGTGTGTGTGTGTGTGTGTGTGTGTG
>NW_026430820.1:0-253 GCF_001194135.2 Octopus bimaculoides
TACACACAGAGATAGACAATTAAGGCCAATAGGCCAGAAATAGTTGTATTTCTAATGAATGTATAAACACCAACAGATGATAACGTTTCTCTAAAAGAAACGGAGAAGCTTTCAATATACAAAGATTTGGAAATAGAGGTAATTCGAATGTGTAGTCTAAAAACAGAAACAAACCAATCATAGTGGGCGTATTAGGTATGATAAAAATATTCAAAGAAATAGATAACAAAAACACCAGGAGTAACAAATATAT
>NW_026430821.1:0-502 GCF_001194135.2 Octopus bimaculoides
GGATATATTAATGCATATGGTGGTATAAGAATAGCATTAGGTAAAGTTAATCTTACATTTTAGTTGAAGTTGGGTTAGTCTTCCTGGAAAGGGACGTAGGGTGGGTGCTATTAAGCTCGTAGTTCCAATCTTAATCAGACGCATTGCGCACGTGTTGTTTTTAGAATTGAGGTGTGTGTCGTTTACTTTTAGCACCGGCGGTGTTAGTAAAGGGGAGTAACCCTAAGTTTTGGTGAAGAGGGAGCTAACTCTGATCTTATTAATATTTAATTATAATTAATTATACTTAGAAAAGGAAAATTATTTTTTACATATTTAATTATACTTAGGAAGTGGAATGTATTACATATTTAATTATACTTAGAGAATGAGTATTTAGTAGCGTGTAGACAAATGGGCTACGTTCATATCTTATGTTTAAGAGAATATTACTAGCCGTTGGGATTTTGAGCCGTTCAGTTAGACAGAGGTCACAGCGTCTGTTAGTTGGGTTATAAGAATT
>NW_026430822.1:0-373 GCF_001194135.2 Octopus bimaculoides
CATACACATGTACGTAGATAAATACGTAGACACGTATATACATACATGTTTACATTCCTCTACTGTATATACACACAAATTCACACACATACACACATACATGCATGCACAGGTACGCATACATGCAAATTTACCTATACCCACACAACCAGACAGATACATATATCCATACATACATACACACATATATATATATGCATACAAACACACACATACCTACACATACATACATACATACATACATACATACCACTGTATGCCTCGTTAAGTAAAAGAAATGCCTTTGGAAATTTTATAACTTAATTACAGGTGAGCTTCTTATAAAAAGAACCGGGATTTCTGTGTAACAGTGTATATATATATAAATATATAT
>NW_026430824.1:0-210 GCF_001194135.2 Octopus bimaculoides
ATCAACCACATCGCTAACAATTGCATTGAAATAACAAAATTATACACACATGCTTGCATAAACATACAATATTGGATACACACACATACACACATACACACACACACACATATATGTATGCATTACATTCCTGCGCACACACAACAGAATTACTAGTCAGGGATTATCAATCCGGGCAAAACACTTTACAAGCTCTATGTTAGTACACCA
>NW_026430825.1:0-1329 GCF_001194135.2 Octopus bimaculoides
ATCTATGTGTGTGAGAATACATTTACGTACGTATGTGAATATATATATATATGTATCTGTACATATCTGTCTATGCATGTGTGTGAATGTATATATCTACATTGGATGTGTGTGTGTGTGTGTATATATATATGTACCTGTCTATACATGTATGTGGATATACATATCTATGTGTGAAAGTATATATGTACATGCAGTGTATGTAGAGACATATATGTAGCTGTCTATGTGTGAATGTACATGATTGTGTATGCGAGTATATATGTTACTGTCGATGTTTGAATGTACTACTATGTATGTACACAGCTATGTGTGTGAGAATGCATTTACGTACGTATGTGAATATATATATATATATATGTATCTGTGTATGTACATATCTGTCTATGCATGTATGTGAATGTATATATCTACATTGGATGTGTGTCTACATGTATGTGAATATACATATCTATGTGTGAAAGTATATATGTACATGTAGTGTATGTAGAGACATATATGTAGCTGTCGATGTTTGAATGTACATATCTGCATGTATGTGAATATGCGTACATACATTGAATGTATGTGACAATATATTTGTGCATGTGAGTATATATATGTTACTGTCGATGTTTGAATGGACTTATCTACATGCATGTGAATATATGTACATGCATAGATTGAATGTACTAATATGTATGTACACATCTATGTGTGTGTGAGAATATATTTACGTATGTATGTGAGTATATGTATGTATATATATATATGTATGTATGTGAATATACATATCTATGTGTGAAAGTATATATGTACATGCAGTGTATGTATGTACATATCTATATATGATTGTGTATCTGTCTATGCATGTATGTGTATCTATGTGAAACTTACTTGCATGCCTGGGTTCGGGACATCACATGAGGGTAGTAAACAAAGAATGCATCGTTATGATACAACGCTGAGTCGCCTCCATTACAGTATATGTGTGTGTATATATATATATATGTTCAGCTTAAGAGTGATCTCGTTTTGTCATCAGAGACAAGACTTCGGCTGGTGAACAAGAGATCAGCACCAAGTCATTATATGGTGCTAATTAATGAGAGAGAAGGGGACTATCACCATCTCGTGCAGTCAGGAGAGAGAAGGGAACTATCACCGTGTCATGTCAGTCGTGCAGACATTAAAACTGTCAGGTGAGAGAGAGTGGAACTATCACCGTCTCGTGTCAGACATTAAAACAGTCAGGTGAGAGAGAGTGGAACTATCACCGTCTCGTGTCAGTGGGGCAGACATTAAAACAGTCAGTAGGGAGAGAAGGGAACTATCACCGTCTCGTGTCAG
>NW_026430825.1:1339-2817 GCF_001194135.2 Octopus bimaculoides
AGACATTAAAACAGTCAGGTGAGAGAGAGTGGAACTATCACCGTCTCGTGTCAGTGGGGCAGACATTAAAACAGTCAGTAGGGAGAGAAGGGAACTATCACCGTCTCGTGTCAGTTGTGCAGTCATGAGAGAGAGAAGGGAACTATCACCATCTCGTGTCAGTCGTGCAGTCAGGAGAGAGAAGGGAACTATCAGCGTGTCGTGCAGACATTAAAACTGTCAGGTGAGAGAGAATGGAACTATCACCGTCTCGTGTTAGTGGGGCAGACATTAAAACAGTCAGTAGGGAGAGAAGGGAACTATCACCGTCTCGTGTCAGTTGTGCAGTCATGAGAGAGAAGGGAACTATCACCGTGTCATGTCAGTCGTGCAGACATTAAAACAGTCAAGAGAGAGAAGGGAACTATCAGCGTGTCGTGCAGACATTAAAACAGTTAGGAGAGAGAAGGGAAAGCATGTACATAGATATATATATAGAGGGAGATATACATACGTAGCTTATCCTGTTTAGGCTGTATCATTAACATTTATCGTAATATATATATATACACATATATAGAAAGAGTGGAGTGGAATTGAAGGGTCTGCTCTGAACACAGCAATGCTGAGTGTTGAATAGAGGTACAAATATCTGGTCCTGGTGACAAAGATCCTTCATACATGTGTGTGTGTGTGTATATATTTGAAGGGTTGCTTATGAACAAGAAACCAATCAGAAATAAAGGCCTTGTGCCAGGAATAAATATTGTCAAAATGATTCATGGCCGATTGTTTCGGAACTCATAGAAGCAATGCATTTGGCTGCCTGTTATAAATTATATAGGATAGAATCCTCTCTCTCTCTCGTTTGTTCATGTCAAGATGTTCCGACAAAAAGTAAAATTCATTGAAAAGCAACAATGAATAAAATAAACAACTGCTTGCCTGTAAGTTTCAATTTAAATCTCAGACTAAGTAAATTATGCTAGCCACGAACTACGGAGACAAGGAACAGAACATCCTCCATCCAGTGAGATACGAACACCACTTTATATACACAGAAGAAAAGTACAAGTTGCTAATAGTTACTTGCAGTGGAAAACACAGGTTTGTAGAACAGAGGTCTTCAAGCTCTAAACCAGGACACTGATTTGAATAAAAGAGACCATGTGCTCTGAGCCTAAAAGATTGGTTTAAGACACAAGACGTGTTATAAACTCCTGGCAAGAAAATCTGGGTAACCCAGTGTTTATAAAGGAAGGTTAGTATCATTAATTAATTATACAGGTAAAGGATGTCTTGAAATTATCTAAGGAAATGAAAGGGAACAGAATATTTACATTATTGCATCAAAGAATTTTTCCCCCAGCCCTTAAGCTTTCTATCTCTGTTCTACAAGCGACAAGAATTTTCAAAGCTCCGCAGCAAAGGGAGGCCACTAGGCAGCTTTGAATAGAGGAGTTTGCTGCTATTGGGAAGAAAAGAGGGATCTGATAACT
>NW_026430826.1:0-675 GCF_001194135.2 Octopus bimaculoides
TAGCATGGAAAGCGGACGTTAAACGATGATGATGATGATGATGATGCTTTATAAATAGAGAAAAAGTGGTGCAGATAAACATGATTAGGCTCACCTGGATTTCTCGTATAGTTGTTCTTAGTCCTTGATAGAGACTTTGGTGTTTAAGTTCAAATCATTTGAGCACTACTACATGTTTTCTACAGAGTAGCCCAAAAGTAGGTTTACAGTTATCACATAAGCACTTTAAATCTCTTTTAAAACATTTTATTACATTTAAATTTGTATCTTGCAAACTGAAAAGGGAGCTTGACAAAATTAACTAAATTAGCATAGAATAATGGTTTCATATGTTTTTATAATTAAGATATAAACTGTTAATATATGAATGCAAAAGAGATAGTTGAACAATTGTCAATCTACTTTTGAGCCACACTGTACATAGAGCATTTCTAAACCTCACCTGTTGACTGTATTTATGGATGTATGTATGTCATTGTTCAGTTTTATTTCAAAGTTTCTTGCCAACAGAGAAAGAATCGGTTTCTAACCTAGATTCAAGGCTCCTTCACTTGAACTTCAATATCAACAACAGGGTATTTTTGTTTGTATGTATGTATACGTGCAGATTTGTATGTTTTCCTTTATGTATGTATTTTCATGCGTATAGTTACATATCTAGACATGCTCATATAT
>NW_026430827.1:0-411 GCF_001194135.2 Octopus bimaculoides
TGGTGGTGGTGGCTTCTATAGCAGTTGTGATGGTTTTGGTTGTGATGTTGATGTTAAAGGTAAATATTAACCAGCATGATGAATTGAAACAAGAAATAAAGAATTAACAAACCTGGGAAGAAATCATTCATTACATTCTGAATTTCTAGTTTGATGTTTCCAAGCATTGAGAATTCTTTTTCTGTTGATGCTACAGTAACAAGGAAGCCAAGAGCCTGCCTCACTTCATTATAAACCACCTCAATAAGGAAGCATCCATTTGAATACTTGGCAAAGACATTGTCGCTTCGATATACTGAATGGACATTCTTAAGCACATAGAACCTGGAAAAAAATAGAAAATATTTGGTGTATGTAGATATATAATATACATAAATAATATATATAATATATACATATATAATGTATATG
>NW_026430828.1:0-258 GCF_001194135.2 Octopus bimaculoides
AAGGGAGGTAAATATGGTTGTGATGAGGTGTTAGAATGCAGCTTCAAGGTAACGTGTCCAAGAGGATGGATATAAGAGAGTGTGGAGACAAGAGAATCAGAAATGATGGATAAAGTTGCAAGAGTGTGAGCATAGAGATAAGGATGAGTGTAAACAGAGGTGGTCAGATGTATATATAGGGGTGAATGTAGGGATTAGCAAACTGGGGGTGATAAATATGAGTAGAGAGGATGATGATAATGATAAACTGATGTCAAT
>NW_026430829.1:0-391 GCF_001194135.2 Octopus bimaculoides
CTTTCTTTGTCTATCACTTTTGTATATACCTTTCTCATTGTAAACTTCCCCGTCTCTACATATATTTACCACATTCTCTTTAACTCTCTATAAATGCATATCACTCACTCTCTGTATGTGTGTGTGTCTAAAATTGTGTGTTCGTGTGCGTGCGTGTGTGGGGGTATGCACGTGTGTGTTGCGTTGGGTGGGGTTATGCATGTGTGTAAGGAGTATCATTAGGTGACATTGTCGAAAGACCCTCGAAAAGCTTCTGCAGCGAGCTAAGTAAAGACTTTACGTCTACGTACAAAATGGAAGAACTAAAACTTACTTTATCGATACATTATAAATTGCCCCAACTAATGCAGAAATCTGTACTGATCACAAGGACTCTCTCTCAGAGAAGAGA
>NW_026430830.1:0-590 GCF_001194135.2 Octopus bimaculoides
ATTTATACACATACAATATAATGTATATAATATATATAATATATAATATAATGTGTATAATATATATAATATACTGTATATATTAATATAATATATATATATATATATATATATATATAATTTATTTTGTTTTATTTATGATCCTTTGTAAGTCAGCTTATTGCTTATACGAGAAGCATTCTACATTATAAGCTGGTTCTTTGTATTGTCAAGTAGCAAACTACAACTACCAAAATGTATTTTGAAGGAAATAAGCAAAATGGAGATTAAAAAGTGAGGCACCTTTTGACACATCTGCATCTATGATGCAGCACTACTGTTTGTACAGTGTCTCACCCATGAGGCACTGGTGCATGATGGGTTGAAATGATTGTAGTGAATAATAAAGAGTCTCGTGAATTCCATTTTCTTTCTCTCATATCTTATAAACTCTACGAACATGAAGGAATTCCTGAAGTAAATCCAATGGCACTTATAGCCATACTGTTGATGACATCAAGTAGCTGTATATATTGTATGGGTTTTAAATGGCATACCACAAGATGTATACAGAAATTTAAAATAAATACTTTTATAATACAATGAATATT
>NW_026430831.1:0-161 GCF_001194135.2 Octopus bimaculoides
TATAACCTATTGAATTTTTGTTGCTTTACTTCAAATATATATATATATATTTATATATATATATAATATATATATATATAATATACAATATATATATTATATATATATATTTTATATATATTATATATTATATTATATATAATATATATATATATAATATA
>NW_026430831.1:171-338 GCF_001194135.2 Octopus bimaculoides
TTTATATATATTATATATTATATTATATATAATATATATAAATAATATACAATATATATATTATATATATATATTTTATATATATTATATATTATATTATATATATAATATATATACATAATCATCATCATCATCGTTTAACGTCCGCTTTCCTTGCTAGCATGGGT
>NW_026430832.1:0-554 GCF_001194135.2 Octopus bimaculoides
GTTATGTGATATTGCTTCTTGGGCCCCGTGATGGTGGTAATGTTGTTGATGTAGGGGCATGTGTTATTTCGTCGGTGAGAACATTTAAAGGTTCCTGGTTCTGTGGAGCTGGGAGCTGTGAAGCTTCTAACAAGGAGATTTTTAAGACTACTATCTTTTTTAAAAGACAGGAGAGGCGGTGTGGGAAAGATATGGGCGGTTGTTGGGTCAGAAAGAAGAATACGAAAGTTGCGGGTGTGTTTGTATTTTAGAGGGAGGATGGACGGGTGGTAAGTGAGAGAGTGGAATACAGTTGGCGGAAGTGCGTGAAGGTGGTAGGAGAACTGAGGTAAGGTTGATGGCTCGGGATCGGTGGAGTGCCGGGTCGACAAATGATGGAAGATACCCTCGATTCAGAAAAAGAAGCTGTCGCATCGTTTTGCAATGGGATTCGAAATCCGAATCGATGCTGCAAAGTCGTCGAAGGCGATGAAATTGAGACGAAGGTATGGTAGATTTAATGTGTTTGGGGTGAGAGAAAGAGCAGTGGACGTAGGAGTGGGAGTCAGTAGATT
>NW_026430832.1:1774-2438 GCF_001194135.2 Octopus bimaculoides
GATTTGGGATAGAGAAAAGTAACTTTGCACAGTTGTAGAAATTAGCTGCCCAGTAGATGTTAACATAAAGGTGCTCCCAGGAAAAAAGAGAACACCTACGCTGAACTATTGAAAAATCTACAGTTACTCTATCCAGATTACAAGTTCAGGTTTATACCTGTAACTATTGGGGCCCTGGGATATGTAACACATTGCCTAAATACCAATCTTGAGAAATTAGGCTTCTCAGAACCAGAAAGGAGAAAGTTAGTTCGAAGGCGAAACGTCCAATCCATCACTGGAGCAGTAAAATCTTTTGCCAGTTCTCGAGTTGTTTTACGTGGATCTTTCTCAATGACGGTCTTCAATTGACCATCATCGATGACAGATAGGCGTCCACATCGCTCACGATCTTCAAGGCTCAGGTCTCCTATGTGAAATCCTTCAAACCATTTTTGAGCTGACCATTCACTGGTCATTTCCTCATCAAACGTTTCGTTGATATTGCGATCAGTTCCAGCTGTTTACGTCCTTTTTTGAAGTTGAATAGCAAAATTACTCGAATATCGCGCTTTGATTGTTCCGTTTCAGATGATTGTAACAACGGCGAAACAAATTTTAATGTTAATTTATTAATGCATCTGATTAATATCTATTTCCAGACAATTGCCAAAAAAAAAAAAGT
>NW_026430832.1:3527-4030 GCF_001194135.2 Octopus bimaculoides
CGACTCTGCCAGCTCGCCGCCTTAGTTTTACGGACAATACTGATTTTACTGCTAAGTCAATGGAATTCATGATATTTATTGATTTAGTATTTTAGCCTGAAATTAGAAACTGTGTATTTGTTTATTACTTTATGAAGATGCTTGCTGATGAATTTTATTGTGATAATTTCATTTTTATTAATAGTTATCGCCAAGCCAACATGGCAGTCCAAAAAATAGGATGAATGCTACTGTTGATTAGTGTGTGTGTGTGTGTGTGTGTGTGTGTGTGTGTGTGTGTGTGTGTGTGTGTGTGTGTGTGTGTGTGTGTGTGTGTGTGTGTGTGTGTGTGTGTGTGTGTGTGTGTGTGTGTGTTTGCTTGTATATACATATATGTTGACAGATGGATGAATCGATCGAGCGAACCACCGATCAATTGAGCTATGTATGAGTGAAAGTTTGTGCGTGCTTGTGTATGTATGTGTACGTGTATGTGTGTGTGTGTGTCTGTCTGTATGTATGTA
>NW_026430833.1:0-503 GCF_001194135.2 Octopus bimaculoides
ATTAGCACAGGCGTTGTTGTGTGGTAAGAAACTTGCTTCTCAACCACCTAGTTCTAGGTTCAGTCCCCCTTCGTAGGACCTTGGGCAAATGTCATCTACTATAGCCTCGGGCTGACCAATATCTTGTGAGTCGATTTGGTAGACGGAAACAGAAAGAAGCCCATCGTATATAGATACATATAGGTATATGTCTTTGCCCACACCATCGCTTGACAACCGATGCTAGTGTGTTGGCGCCCCCGTAAACTAGCCGTTCGGCAAAAGACACTGATAGAATAAGTACAAGGCTTACAAAGAATAAGTCTTGGGGTCGATTTGTTCTACTAAAGGCAGTTCTCCAGCATGGCCACAGTCAAATGACTGAAGTAAATACAAAAACAAGAATATCTGTTAAAATGAGATGTCAATGTTATTTTCATCTTTGCGTAACTTAGACGACAATATATACACCGTTATATATATATATATATATATATATCTTATCCCTACAACCCACACAAAAC
>NW_026430834.1:0-424 GCF_001194135.2 Octopus bimaculoides
TATATATATATATATATATATATATAGTTTAATTGTCCAAATTTCTTATTGCTGCCTATTGTTATCTAGAACACAGAGTATGCATAGAAAACAACAAGAGCGGTGATATGTTAATAAGTGTTATTCATTAGATCGTTACACTTGTTTCAGTGATTCGATCACATAGCAAAGATAAACTTTTCAATCTACTAATGTTATCTGAGCTTCAGAGCTTGTATAATAAACGAAATGTTATCCTTCAAGTATTACATAACAATCCAACAGATATGTCATATTCGCCGAATAGAAATTCTGTCCCAATTAACAGCAGAAAGTATATTTAAATAGGCAAGCAGCTTAGTAGGAAAAACGTAACTTATCATTAGTATGTGGACAGTAAATCGGTTAGTGGTAAACTGCAGAGCGCCAGACAATCGCTAGACAG
>NW_026430835.1:0-293 GCF_001194135.2 Octopus bimaculoides
TGCATATGTATACACATACATATATACATACACACATATACATACATATACATATATACATACACACATATACATACATATACATATGTATATACCTATATATATATATACATATATATATACACATATACATATGTATATACCTATATATATACACACACATATACATATGTATATACCTATATATATATACACATATACATATGTATATACCTATATATATATATACACATACATATGTATATACATAAACTTATACATATATATACATATGTATATATATATATATATAT
>NW_026430836.1:0-902 GCF_001194135.2 Octopus bimaculoides
CAAATGTTCAGTGTCCTTTCCTGCATACACACACACCAACATAAACTCATATATTTTCACACCCAACAACAACAACGATGTGACGTCGCTAAGAAACTAATTATCACTTTCTAGACAGTTTGACGCCAATATCCTGTCCTAGCACATGATCCTAGGAATTCAGATTGGAATACAGAATTGACACAATAATACCTGGTGACCAGCCTTGACAACTAGCAGTCGAGTATTTAAAAGTCATCGTGAACTCTCCTCATTCGGTTTCTAAAAACCTGACAAAGCAGCCTACGAAGCTTTAAGTAGTTCGAATTAAACTTATATATGTATCTCTTACCAAATTAGTTGAGTGTCGCATTACTTCGTTTGTCCAATCACTCGTATATCACTCGTGCGGACGCGCGCGTGCGTGTCTGTGTGTGTGTATTCTTTTACTCTTTTATTCTCTTACTTGTTTCAGTCATTTCACTGCGGCCATGCAGGAGCACCACCTTTAGTCGAACAAATCGACCCCCAAGACTTATTATTTGTAAGCCTAGTGCTTATACTATCGTATTTTTTGCCGAACCGCTAAGTTACGGGGACGTAAACACACCAACATCTGTTGTCAAGCGATGGTGACAGACCCACAAAATGTATACACACACATACATACATACATACATACATATATATATACACACACACAATAATAGGATAAACTCTTATATAAGAATTTATCAAGTAGTTATCGTGAAAAAAATTCATAGGGAAGACTATCGTTTTTTCCTAAATCATATTAATCTATTTATATATATGAGGGCATAATTATACAAGAATGCCTCACGTTAACTACAGTAATAAATACATGTGTTTATTACGGTAGTTAACGTGAGGCATTCTTGTATAGTTATGCCCTTATATATATA
>NW_026430836.1:1208-2081 GCF_001194135.2 Octopus bimaculoides
TTATATTATTAATTCATCAATAATATATTTAGGAAATCAATATTTAGTATTTCAAAAGATATATATCCAACATAACATGGTAGCATAATAAATTTAAAAGTTTAAAACATAAAAATAAAAATACGGAATATAAATATCGATACATATAAAAATCTAAAAATAGATAAATATATGTTTAAATATATATGCGTATAAAAATTTTATGTGTAAATAAGCATGAATATTATAAATTCTAAAATATAAAATATAAAGAAGCCTAAAGTTAAAAGAATAAAATATCTTACGATCGTTTCACGGATATTACTACAATCGCAAAGTGATCTAAAGATCATCTTATTGTTAGTAATTCCGTTCTTCAGAGATGCATTAAGAATCCTTTATATACCTATATATTATTAAAGTCTAAAAATTAGAAATAATAATATATACTGTCCTTCTTATAAGTTTTCATGTTAGTCCTTCTGAAGTATGTAAAATTTGTTCGTTTTCTCCTTTGTTGAAGTTTCGATTATTGAACATTTATTTATATAAAAATTGGTATATTTTTTAAAAGTATACAAGATCTCGGCGAATTTCATCTTGTTATTATAGGTGTTGGTAATTTTGTAAATCCGATTCAATTTTGAAAGTTTGTCCACCACGAGTATTTAACATTGAAATTTAAATTTAGTAGATTTCCGAAAGTTGCAAATAAATAGTGTTTTTATGAGAAGATTCCATTTTAAATTCGATTTCACTTTTTTTTTTTTTTTTTTCTGAAGTAATATATTGGAATCTGAGTTCAAACTCTCATCATTCATTTTTAATTCATTAATTGTAAATAGTTATCATTAGAATTCCCCCACTAAATCTCTACGTTTAACATGCATATAT
>NW_026430837.1:0-314 GCF_001194135.2 Octopus bimaculoides
CAAAACCCTGCTTGCGAAGACTTGTTGAGGCAAGTGAAATCGAAATCGAAAATTGAACCAAATTCGTTGGCTGGAACCCATGCCAACCTTCCTTCATTGGACACTAAACTCAGCTAGCGAAGACCTGTTGGCGCAAGTGAGATCAAAATTGAACCAAATTCTATGACTGGCACTCGTGCCAGTGGAGTGCTAACAGCACCATCCGAGCGGGATCACTGCCAGAACAGCGGTCTCGCTTCCGTGTCGGTGGCACGTAAAAAGCACATACTACACTCTCGGAGTGGTTGGTGTTAGGAAGGGCATCCAGCTGTAGA
>NW_026430838.1:0-294 GCF_001194135.2 Octopus bimaculoides
TGGATTCTGGACTACCAACCTATAACTGGTGAACCCGACTAAAGAACAAAATGTGTACTCTAAGAACTTGGTATAAAACTCTCACGTGTACTGACTTTCTATCTGCTGTGATATCTCACATACATATAGACGGCCTGTCTTTTATTATGTTCTTATATGTCGCATTCACACTCTCACATACACATACATCTTTTATGCCACACTAAATATCTCCTGTTATTCATTTCATACGGTTGTCTTTTCTATCGTCTCATAACTGGCTATTTATGTTATCGTAGTATAACATAATTATTT
>NW_026430839.1:0-508 GCF_001194135.2 Octopus bimaculoides
GTCAAAGTTGGTAACAAAAACAGGACAGTGGAGACATACAACAAACCAAAACGAAAATAAACATGGAGGGCCGTCAAGCCTGACGAGGTAAGGTAGTGAACGCTCGAGGAATGGAATATTGTATTTGAGAAGAGAAAAGATAGAAGAGGAGACAGATAAGAATGCGTCTGGTCTGTAAGACAGACTGAAAGAAAAGAAAGATGATCACGTGAGGAAAAGAAAGATGGACGATGGTCACGTGTGAGGAACGAGAGAAAGTAAAGGGTAAAGAGGGAGAGAGAGAGATAGGCAGATACAAAACTGTGAAGGGGAGAAAATACTTAGAGAAAGGATGAGATAGAATAAATGAAAGGGAGAGAGAGAGAGAGAGAGAGAGAGAGAGAGAGAACAGTACAAGGTAGAGTCCCATCAAAGTTATTATTAAGATAAATGTACTTGGATATGGATGCGTGGCGTTCAATCATATCATGATATAAATAATATATGTGTATATACATACATACATATA
>NW_026430840.1:0-245 GCF_001194135.2 Octopus bimaculoides
TACAAACACAGGGTGTATTATATACACCCATTGATATACACACATACACTCACACACGCACACACAACATAGTGTACTATGACCTACATATGCACCACCATCAGTAACAGTAACCTATACAACTGTCACCACCACCACCGCCACCCCACCACTGCCGCCGCCACCACCACCATTGCTGCCAACAACAACAACAAATACCACCACTATCACCAGAGTTAAAATAATAAAACAAGAACAGTAATAAA
>NW_026430841.1:0-252 GCF_001194135.2 Octopus bimaculoides
ACAAGTAGCATTTAATACTGGAAGAAAGAAGAAAAATATGTTAAGGGTAAACAACTGAGATAATGACATTTTCGGTTCGTTTTTACTCCAACAAAAGACCTTGAGTTAGGGTCTTCTTGAAGCCATTAGGGGTTGGGTTATTGTGTTGGAAAGTGATAATTGCTATTTATATTGCCATATTAGAATGACTTTACCACATGACACATGTGTGTAAATGCTTCAGTAAAAACAGACTTAATAAGAGTGACACAG
>NW_026430842.1:0-577 GCF_001194135.2 Octopus bimaculoides
CTTTAGACGCATAGGAAAAAAGCAGGCTGGAAGGAAGAATACAGAAAAAAATATGTGTAAAAAATATACATAACAATATCTCTATAAATATGTTAAAAAAGTATATAAAAAATATATAAGAAATCTAAGTAAAAGGTATCGAGAGATACAAAGCTTGTACATGGGCACAATATAGAAAGCAAGTCTTATCAGTAATCTCGGGGAAGGTGGGGACCAAAAACGTAACAAATATTTAGCCACATGTGGACATTATCCGAAAAGCTCAGTTCTTGAATTTAGACATGTGGCGGGATCTAAGCTGCCTTTCAAGATGAGCCAACTTTCCATATCACAAAGACTGCACTTTCCGCTATCGTTGGTGTAGGGTTTACACTTGGCTAAGGTCCTGCAATGGATGTTGTAACTGACACCTTTATCTTTTAAGGACCATATATGACTGGATAATTTGTTCGTCTTCCTTTTATCCTAGTGCCTGAAGCTCAAGGTGTGATTATTGAAACTGGCCTTGAAATTACCTTCTCTAAGGACCACGTATTTCTTCGTCGAAACTGTGTCCTTAGTGGATATAGAGTCCACG
>NW_026430843.1:0-251 GCF_001194135.2 Octopus bimaculoides
TATATATATATATATACACACATATATACACATATCTATACATACATACCTACACACACACACACACACATATATATACACATACATACATATGTACATATAAGCATACATACATATATACATACATATATATATACATATAAATACATATGTACATGTATATAGATACATACATACATATACATATATATATATACATACATCTATATATACATATATACATACATATATATATATATACATATATACAT
>NW_026430843.1:1729-1849 GCF_001194135.2 Octopus bimaculoides
ACATTTATATATATATACAAACACATATATATACATACAAATTTACATACGTACATACATGCATACATATATACACATACATGCATACATACATATGCATACATACATATGCATATACAT
>NW_026430844.1:0-238 GCF_001194135.2 Octopus bimaculoides
GGACCGCAAATTAAATTTGTATACACAAATTGAACCTGTGCCATGGAGGATTGTAGTGGCGGACAAAAAAACAGGACAGGAAAACAAACGGAAAAGGCTATACGGCCAGACGGGAAAAATTATGTGTGTATGAACGCTGTGAGGCACGAACTTGAAAGTGGGGACGAAGTAAGTTCGCGTGGCTGTGTGGTAAGAAAGGTATAGGTATGGCTGTGTGGTAAGAAGCTTGCTTCCCAAC
>NW_026430845.1:0-430 GCF_001194135.2 Octopus bimaculoides
ACACACACACACACACACACACGCACATTCACATGCCCCCTTTTACATGCACACACATATATTCACACAGAATTGAAACGCTGTTTGATTTATCTTTTCAGCATACAATTTTCATTTTCACACTACCAAGTATGATATCACCCCTTCCTTTCTCATTCATAAACACAAGAGTATTCTAATAGTAGATTATCTCGCTAACTATGGGAGCTATGAAAAACATATGGCATCATCCTTTCCTTCCTAATTCACCTATCACTCCTTCCTTTCTCAATCATAAATACAAGAGTATTATCATAGTAGATTATCTCGGTAACCATAGAAGCTATGAAAAGTACAAAGCCCAGCATCACCTCAGGATCTTTCTACACATCTGTGTAACGTTTCGCGCAATTCCACCCAGCCGTTTGACTGTGAATCCCAAGACAAGAAA
>NW_026430846.1:0-325 GCF_001194135.2 Octopus bimaculoides
TATGTCTCAATCTCGTGTGTGTTGGTACATCTGTAGCGCTACTTCTAAGTTATGTATTATACGTGCAGCTTTCTTTTCTTTTTCCCTTTTTTTCCTCTTCTCTCTTTTTTTTTTTTTTTGTTATAAACAATAGATGAGCATATCAAAAATGAACCTACATGCATCCAGATGTAGCTAAATAGTATATAGATTACCGACCTCCAGCCTGTTGTTAATTTGGGGTCCTAGTCTGTGTATGAATATAGCTTCCTTAATTCTTAAATTATCCAAATTTATTTCATTGGCCTCAATTGTGACTGTTATGCCTTTGTCAGTGTTCCGGCAT
>NW_026430847.1:0-241 GCF_001194135.2 Octopus bimaculoides
CACCCTTCTCTTTCTCATTTTTTCTCATGATTTCCCATGTACCAGTGTCCTGATTTTCAAAAAGCATATAACATGTGTTCAGAACCCGAAAATTGCTTAGAGACACAAGACGTGTTATAAAAACCTGCTTAGACACATGTCTCCAATGCAAGAAACTATTAGTAGCATGCATCTTTCTACTGTGTACATTGAATGATATACATATATAGATAGATAGATAGATAGATATACGTAGATATAT
>NW_026430848.1:0-558 GCF_001194135.2 Octopus bimaculoides
GTTGTTGTTGTTGTTGTTGTTGTTGTTTTGCTGCTGCTACTGTTCTTGTTGTTGTTGTTGTTTCGACGTATATTAAAGTATGACAGCACGAGACCATATGTCATTTTCGTAATTATGGCATATTTCTCTACAAACCTGCGACCTCTCAGCTAAAAATAAAACAACGAACATAAGAACAACAATATGAACAGCAACAACAACAACAATAAAATTAACAATAACAATAATAATGATGATGATGATGATGATGATGATAATAATAATAAAAATAATAAAATGGTAACAACAACAATAATAATAATCCTTTCTACTGAAGGCACAAGATCTGAAATTTTGGGGAAGAAGATAAGTCGATTAAATCGCCCACCAGTGTTTCACTGGTACTTAAATTATGGACCCCGAATGGTTGAAAGGCAAAGACGACCTCTACGGAATTTGGACACAGAACGTAAAGACGGTCGAAATGCCGATAAGCATTTTTCCCGACGTGCTAACGATTCTGCCAACTCACCTCATAATAATAATAATAATAATAATAATAATAATAATAATAATAAT
>NW_026430849.1:0-567 GCF_001194135.2 Octopus bimaculoides
AGTTTTGGATAAGAAAACAAATGACTAATTTGTGTGTGATGGGTGTATGTCTAGATATCTGTATGCATGTATGTATATACGTGTACATGTATCATCATCGTTTAACGTCCGCTTTCCATGCTAGCATGGGTTGGACGACTTGACTGAGGGCTGGTGAAACCGGATGGCAACACCAGGCTTCAATCTGAATGTATACATATACATCTCTCTCTGAGAGTATCGAAATGTGATTGTTTCAGTTAGTAGAATACTTTCATTGTGAAAGTATTTGACATGAGTGTTTTTGTTTCACTTTTGACAAGTAATACTTAAATAATGGAGGAGATATTATGTTGCCGTGTGCTCGAAGAAGTTAATTTTTTTTTTTGACTAAAACGCAAATGGAACCCTAAGTAAGGCATGTGTAAAATTTGAATGAAATTGGTTGCATAGTTTTAGGGATTCACACAGACAGACATTCTCATTTTTATATATATAGATGAATCGAGTAATGTGTGTATATATTGTGAATCAAGTATTGTGTGTATATATTATGAATCGAGTAATGTATGTGCTTGTGTGTATATA
>NW_026430850.1:0-368 GCF_001194135.2 Octopus bimaculoides
AGGCGGGACCTTGCAGAATCGTTAGCGAGTTAAAGAAAATAGTTAAGTGGAATATTTTCCGCGCCTTTACGTTCTGAGTTGAAATACCGTCGTGGTGGAATATTTGCCTTTCATCTATGCAGTGCCAATGGAATAAGTACCGGTTCGTTACTGAAATAACCGTAGACGACTAAATCCTTCCCCTAAAAGGATTGGTATTCTGCTAAAATTTAAAGCAAATACATATATGTATATAGAGAGTTTAAAATTCATGCGTGTGAACGTATGTTTATAAGTATGGGATCGTAAACGTCTGTTAAAGCATATTTGAGTATCTGTGTGTTTGAAGTAAGAATACGTGTAGTTATATTTGCTTATGAAAGTGAGAG
>NW_026430851.1:0-1113 GCF_001194135.2 Octopus bimaculoides
ATATATATATATATATATATATACATATATACATACATACATATATAAATTATATATATGTAAGCGTGCGCACATTCATACATACATATATACATACATATATACATGCAGACAGACAGTCAGACAGACAGAGAGTCAGACAGACAGACAGACAGACAGACAGACAGACAGACAGACAGACAGACTGGTACATAGATAGATAGATAGATAGATAGACAGACAGACAGACAGACAGACAGACAGGCAGATAGATAGATAGATAGATAATGCCTGTACACAGATAATATAATTTGAAGAGAAGATTACTTCAAAATATATTCACAACTTATTTAGATATTTTACATTTCCAATTGCAGTTTTTGGACATACATTAATAAACATTATAAATTGTTCTCCTAGATTTGTAATAATACAGGTACATTAGAAAGATACTGAGAGATTTCTCGGCAAAATCACTCCATGATTTTATTATTTGTAGAATAGAAACACTTAAAATTTTTATGCTTTTTAAATTATTTCTATTTAACCTATATAATATAATATAATATAATATAATATAATATAATATACTATTTCGTTTTTGGATTTGGTTTGCAAGATTCTTTATATGAGTTCATGTGTTGAAGCATATTCTGTTGTGTCTGGGGAGAGTCATTCTATTTTAGTGCCTTATAATTTAACACACTCACCGGTAAAATTTGCTCGGAGGCCTACGCAAAGCTTTCAAAAAGTTTTCATCGTTCTCGACACAATCAAGATCCGAGTGTCTTTAAGTATATTTATATAGATATTTATACATTAACAGATCAAATTTACTCCGTGTAAGTTTGGCAAATCCTAGACTTATTACACCTTACCTTTTTTCCCTTTACTCTTCTTTATCGTTTGTAATCTATGTAAGTTTGATCTATTAATATGAATATCTATATATTTATACTTGAATATTCATTGCCCGAAAATCTTCAGTCTTTGCGTTCTTTCTGCTTGCATGTATACGCACACACATATACACACACATATATATTGTATATCAAACTTGTTTATCCACACAATTCTTTCTCCGTCTGTCTGTCTGTCTGTCTGTCTCTCTCTCTGTCTCTCTGTCTCTGTCTC
>NW_026430852.1:0-212 GCF_001194135.2 Octopus bimaculoides
ATAATAATAATGATGATGATAATAATAATAATGATGATGATAATGATAATGATAATGATAATGATATAAGGGTTGCTAGAAAAAACAAAAATGAAATAAAACAGCGGATTAACATTGAGATATTAGAAAATGTTTATAAAAGAGATAAATTATACAATGTCTATATTTAAAAAGGTGAGCGGGGAGGAAGCGGGAGAGGAGGAGGAGGAGGA
>NW_026430853.1:0-206 GCF_001194135.2 Octopus bimaculoides
ATATATATATATATATATACATATATTATATATATAGAGAGAGTAATAACGAGTGAATGAGGATAACGACAAAGGGTTAAAGCGTAAAAATAATTGAAAATGAAACAAAATTGAAGCCAAAATGCTAAAAATTATTGAAAGTGAGTAGAGAGAAACACTACGTAGTGTAGTAGTACTATGGTAGGGTGTCTGTATAAAGTTGAATG
>NW_026430854.1:0-245 GCF_001194135.2 Octopus bimaculoides
ATATATATATGTGTGTGTGTGTGTGTGTGTGTGTGTGTGTACGTATATACACACATCTATATACATATACATATATACATACATACATGCACACATACATACGTCTGTTTGTGTGTGTGTGTTTATATTACATTGCGTATACGTTCACAAGCTTGGTAAGCACATATTGAGCTTCACAGTGCAAAAAGGATACTATAGTTAAACCACGCATGCACACACGCACACGTACACACACATACACACAC
>NW_026430855.1:0-322 GCF_001194135.2 Octopus bimaculoides
GTTTACTAAAACAAAGTTGTTAAAAATAATTATTCATTCTACACTATATGCGTGTGTGTGTGTGTGTATATATATACATATGTATATATAAGTATGTGTGTATTGTGTGTGTATGTATATACATGCATGCATGTGTGCATACGTGCATGTGTGCGTATGTATATACATGCATGTGTGCATATGTACATACATGCATGTGTGCATATGTACATACATGCATGTGTACATATGTATATGTATATATATGAATGTGTGTGTATATACATGCATGTGTATGCATTATATGCAAGTGTGTGTATGTATATATATATATATATATATA
>NW_026430856.1:0-911 GCF_001194135.2 Octopus bimaculoides
GCTACTTACCACACACCCACTCCTGCACCTATATATATATATATATATATTGATAGATAGATAGATAGATCGATAGATAGTTATACAAATATGTGTAAAGACACATGGACACATATACACTCATACACACACACACACACATGAATATATGTGTTATTTCCTACTGGGCTGAGGTACTGCATAGATGCTCCATCATTAGCTAGATGCTGCTGCTGCTATTGTTGATGATGGTGATGCTAATAAGGATGTTGTTGTTGTTGTTGTTGGTAATGATAAAGTTTATTTGTTTTCAAAGTGTCTAAGGATTACCTAATTGTCTTTGGGAATTTTCAAAATCCCGGATTCGTTTCCCCGTTGTGATATCCGTTTCAAAATCATTTCTGTCCTGGTTGTTCCTGTTGCGAAGTCGTTTGTCTGAAAATGACCAACTGGTTTTGAAACCAGCACCAAACTTGTAAGGTGACCGTGCAATCAAATGCATTAGTGTACCAATGCGATGAAACAGCATGCAGAGAAACTGTAGCACAAAGATGAACCCAAACACTGCAAGGAAGACAAACCCTGGAAAGAGAAAAGGAAACAGGATAGTAAATGTATACACATATGCATACATATTTTCAATATCTGAGAAACATTTATATACTACCTTAGGTTTCATGCATTGGAATCCATGATCATCGTATAATCCATATATAAAATGGTAGTAATACCATTTCTATTTCAAATGTGGGGCATTTGAAATGTGTGCATTCCAGTGCATGAAACTTAATGTAGTGCACAAGTTCTACAAATAAAGAAATATTTATTCACAAGTCTCACTACTTGCCCACCCCCACACATATATGTGCATATATGTATGCATATATATGTTGTGCATGTGTATGTATGTATATATATATATATATATATAT
>NW_026430857.1:0-280 GCF_001194135.2 Octopus bimaculoides
TAGTCGTTACTACTCCCCAATGTAGGATTCCTTACCATACAGGTGACAGGCACAGCTGTAAGATGCATTACGGATCTCTCGAGCAATTGGAAGGGCATGACCCAATTGAAATAATAACGTGTGACGTTTGGAGTAAAGGGAAATGACAGTTTCACCTCTGGAGTTTGCAAATGATCACTATACCGATAGGTAACTGTGCAGAAAAAATTTGCAATCAATAAATGTCTTAGAGCAACCAGTCACTCATCTGGGAAGGCCTTGAAATCAATGTTACCAACTG
>NW_026430858.1:0-799 GCF_001194135.2 Octopus bimaculoides
TGCCAGCTGAGTGGACTGGAGCAACGTGAAATAAAGTGTCTTGCTCAAGCTATGATTGGCTCGGGGTTATAGCAGAAGACACTTACCCAAAATGGGACTGAACAGTGGGATTGAACAGTGGGACTGAACCCGGAACCATGTGGTAGGGAAGCAAACTTCTTACCACACAGCCACTATAGATACGGCGGGCTTCTTTCAGTTTCCATCTACCAATTCCATTCACAAAGATTTGATCGACCCGAAGTAATAGCAGAAGACACTTGCCCAAAACGGGACTGAACAGTGGGACTGAACCCGGAACCATGTGGTAGGGAAGCAAACTTCTTATTTCTTTATTGCCCACAAGGGGCCAAACATAGACGGGACAAACAAGGACAGACAAAGGGATTAAGTCGATTACATCGACCCCAGTGCAACTGGTACTTAATTTATCGACCCGGAAAGGATGAAAGGCAAAGTCGACCTCGGCGGAATTTGAACTCAGAACGTAGCGGCAGACGAAATACCGCTAAGCATTTCGCCCAACGTGCTAACGTGTCTGCCAGCTCGCTGCCTTTACACACAGCCACTATAGATACAGCGGGCTTCTTTCAGTTTCCATCTACCAATTCCATTCACAAAGATTTGATCGACCCAAAGTAATAACAGAAGGCACTTGCCCAAAACGGGACTGAACAGTGGGACTGAACCCAGAACCATGTGGCAGGGAAGCAAACTTCTTACCACACAGCCACTACCATCAACGGTCCTAAAAATCATCAGCACCACCATCACTACCACCAACAGCAATACAAACGCC
>NW_026430859.1:0-204 GCF_001194135.2 Octopus bimaculoides
CAAGCATGACTGAATTCTGAACAATAACACAACTTCAAATTTAATCAATAAAATAT
Organism: Octopus bimaculoides; assembly: GCF_001194135.2. Lineage (NCBI taxonomy): Eukaryota > Metazoa > Mollusca > Cephalopoda > Octopoda > Octopodidae > Octopus > Octopus bimaculoides. Next base: position 57 of record NW_026430859.1, read on the forward strand.
CTTCCGTAATATCTTTCCATCACAACCTACTCTACAACCTAATCATCATTCAACAAAACTCAACCTAAACCAGAAAATTTCAACTTAACAGAGAGACTATATAAAGCCAAGATGAGCTCAAATGTACCACAGTCTTATAAAGGCTTTG
>NW_026430860.1:0-275 GCF_001194135.2 Octopus bimaculoides
TAATTGTTGCACAAGACCAAAGCCTCCCCACCAGAAATTACCAAAAACATTTAATGAAAAGAAACATAACAAGTAATTGCAGAATATGTGGCGATGGACGAGAAACAATAAATCATATAACCTCTGGCTGCCCAGTCCTGGCTAAGAAGAAATATATTCACAGACACGACAGAGCTGAGACCTATATACACTGGAAGCTATGCCAACACTATGGAATAACACCATAAAAAAGATGGTATAAACACACACCAGAAAAGGTCGCAGAAAACGAGAAA
>NW_026430861.1:0-388 GCF_001194135.2 Octopus bimaculoides
GAAGGGGTTTGTGTGTTGTCTACCTTCCTATTTATTAGGACTTTGGTTTTTGCCAGGTTGACTCTAAGGCCCTTCAATTCTCGTCCTTGCTTCCACACCTGAAACTTCTCCTGTAGTTCTGATAGTGACTCAGCAATTAGTGCAAGGTCATCAGCATAGAGGAGCTGCCAGGGGCATCCTGTTATTGCCAGGAAGACTATGATAAATAGGAGGGGGCTGAGGACAGAGCCTTGGTAACCCCTACCTCTACCCGGAATTCTTCACTGTACTCGTTGCCAACCCTCACCTTACTGATAGCATCTCTGTACATGGCTCGCACAGCTCTCACTAACCATTCTTCTATCTCTAGTTTCCTCATTGACCACCAGATAAGGGATTGGGGGACCCT
>NW_026430861.1:398-1013 GCF_001194135.2 Octopus bimaculoides
GATAGCATCTCTGTACATGGCTCGCACAGCTCTCACTAACCATTCTTCTATCTCTAGTTTCCTCATTGACCACCAGATAAGGGATTGGGGGACCCTGTCAAAGGCTTTCTCCATGTCAACGAAAGCCAGGTACAGAGGTTTATCCTTGGCTAGGTATTTCTTCTGCAGCTGTCTTACCAGAAATATAGCATCAGTAGTGCTTTTCCCAGGCATGAACCCAAACTGCATCGCATCTAAACTGACCCGCTCCCTGAGTAGTTGGGCTATTACCCTCTCCGTGACTTTCATTACCTGATCTAACAACTTGATACCCCTGTAATCATGTAAATAATAATAATAATGGTATTTTTTATATAAGCTTAAAGTTTATGGCGTTCACCGTGCAATGACTAAGGAAAATAGTGTAATAACGAGGCATATAAGCACTCGACAGAAAAAAGAAGGCTTTCCTATCCATGTGTGAAGGTAGCACACACAGTCATGTTAACAAAGGGATGTGGATTCGCGTCCCACGCAGATGGGAAAGTCTTCTTTTTTCTGTCGAGGGCTTATATGCTCCGTTATAAGACTATTTTCGTTAGTCATTGCACGGTGAATGGCATAAGCTTTAAGCTT
>NW_026430862.1:0-697 GCF_001194135.2 Octopus bimaculoides
ACAGTACATGAATGCATGTATACATACATATATACATACACACATATACATACTGTAATAACTACCTACTTACATAGATCTGCCACCACTGATGGAAAAAACAAAAACAATGCTTTTCTTTCACATTCTAATTATTTATTTTAGGTATTTCTACTTCCTCTTGCATATGTTTATAATTCTCACTGTAAATAATTCTTTAGATAAATAAATTAGAATTATTTGCAATCTACAAATGTAATTAAGTCCTTCGTTTCCTAGTAAATTGACATGGAAAATGAAATATGAAAGAAACCTAGATGTTGTTGAACCCTCGGTCTGCTCCAATCATGCTGACCTATGTTCAAAGATGTTCTACCCATGTCCTTACTTTCTATCTTAATGTAGACATAACATACCTAGAATGGCATTATCTGATGAAGTCTCCCTTTGTATTGATGAAGTCATTTTGATTTAACATCAGATCAGTTAAGATCTAGCAAATCTATATTCAAAATACTTTCCAGTAGTGGTTAATCGGCAATGTTATTAGAGCAGCAGATCAAATACCTTCTGGTTATTTGTTTTGACTCTCAGTGTTCTCAGTGCATTGAAATTCAGTTCAAAAGTTTTTTTCTCAAAAAGAGGTAAATATCTTGAGAAATATTAGATTCTAATGTAGACAAATGTGGACTATTTTGGATGCAATTATCCTGCAAAA
>NW_026430863.1:0-580 GCF_001194135.2 Octopus bimaculoides
TTTTTTCAAAAATCTCAATTTCAAATGATTAGAGTAGTTTCCCCCTTGACTAAACTTGATTTTAAAAATATTTTTTGAAACCATTGTTTAAGAAACATTTTTTAAACTTCCGGTCTTGTATGTACGTACATCTATACATACATATATATATATATTATGTTATTGAATGGATTTTAATCAAACAAGTTAACCCTGACTAATATCATTCTTTCTCACTCTCTTTCTCACTCTCTCTCTCTCTCTGTCTCTCTGTATATAAAGATATATATATATATATAAATACACACACGAAACACACACAAACACACATACATATGTGTGTGTGTGTGTGTGTATTTATATATTATACATTTATATATTATATATATATATATATCTTTATATACAGAGACACACAAAGTTCATAAATTGTGCTAGAAATAAGCCTGAAATCACCAATAGTTTTTTGAAGTCAAAATTTTTGGACTTTGGCTAATAATAAGCGGCATGAAATCTCTTTCTTTCTCTCTTTCCCACTCTCTCTCTCTCTGTATATAAAGATATATATATATATAATATATAAATGTATAATATATAAATA
>NW_026430864.1:0-351 GCF_001194135.2 Octopus bimaculoides
GAGAGAGAGAGAGAGAGAGAGAGAGAGATGTGTGTGTGTTTGTCCCCACCACCACTTGACAACTTGGTTTGTTTACATTCCCATAAATTAGCAGTTTGACAAAAGAGACAAATAGAATAATTACTGGAGTCAATTTGTCTGATCGAACCCTTACAGGCATTGCCCCAGCATGACTGTAGTCCAGTGACAAACCTGTAAGAGATACGAGATGTGTTCATATCCCACATCAGGTCATTTGTGCACCATGTAAACTACACCTGGAATACACTCTTAATAAAAAATGTTGAAGAAAATTTGAAGCTGCACTGCCAACAATAACCACTACTACTTTTGTGTGTGTGTGTGTATATA
>NW_026430865.1:0-501 GCF_001194135.2 Octopus bimaculoides
AGTCCGCTGCCCTAACCACTGGGCCATTGCGCCTCCACCTTAGGTACACACTGTCTCAATAATAAAAGACAGGATGGTCCCAGCTGAAACATCTTTGCTCATAGGCTTATCAGACTGGCAAGAAAAGGATGGATCATAGGTGTTAGATCAAGACTGACTTGAGGGCTAAACCACTCCAACAATCACCACGATGGTAACAGCTAAGTCATGCAGAAAGCGCAATGGCCCAGTGGTTAGGGCAGTGGACTTGCGGTCATAGGATCGCAGTTTCGATTCCCAGACCGGGCGTTGTGAAACTGATAGAATAAGTACTAGGCTTACAAATAATCAGTCCTGGGGTTGATTTGCTCGACTAAAGGCGGTGCTCCAGCATGGCCGCAGTCAAATGATTGAAATTAAATAAAAGAATATATGTATACACACACACACACACACAACAGACAAAGACTATATGTCTATGTATGTGTGTGTGTGTGTGTATATATATATATATATATATAT
>NW_026430866.1:0-516 GCF_001194135.2 Octopus bimaculoides
ATGAGGACAAATATCTGTCAAATGTAAATAATGTACATAATTCTGCATCTCTTAAATATAGAATTGTAGTAGATATCCCAGTTGAGAAAGAAAGGTGAGAGAGAGATGGTGGCAAAGATGTGTTGGAACATGCCCTTGAGGGACATTGGGGGTAGTGAGAATAAGTGAGGTGATACAGAGGTTTGGACTGCGTGAATGGGCTGGATAGCAAAATGGATAGACTGTTGCAAATGATGGATAGAAATATAAGAGACACTTAGGAGAAGTGGTTGTAGTAGGTATGTGAGGGCATTGAGGGTGATAGCAGATAAGCAGGGTGTTAATGATGGAGATCAGTACAGGTGAGAGAAGGTGCAGAAAGGAGGAGATTGGTGGAGACAGTAGGTGCAAGAAGATAATGGGAAATGGATGTGGTCTGAGGTGTAAGAAAAAAGGTAACTGAGAAAGCAGGGAGATGTAAGTATATGCCTCTTCTGCTCTCAGGTGATAGAGAAGTGATAGATGTTGGGGGAAATG
>NW_026430867.1:0-302 GCF_001194135.2 Octopus bimaculoides
ATATATATATATATATATATATGTGTGTGTATGTAGGCTTGTATACATATATGAACATATATATACACACACACAAATAAATACGCACACATATATATACATACATACAAATACACACTTGTATATACATATACACATATATACACACACATACATACGTGTATATATGTATATATACATGTGCATACATACATGTGCATACATACATGTACATACATACATCTACATATCGATATATACATACACATATATATATGTATACACATACATGCATATATATATACATACACATATATATATAT
>NW_026430868.1:0-339 GCF_001194135.2 Octopus bimaculoides
CAGGGGAGATGAGCACCTCCACCTAGCAAAGCCAGCATCCACAGACTAGTTTCAGAGTCATTGCCCTTCATCAGTCTGGGGTAGCTTGGCTTGCTAGCTGTCGATGCTTATTCGCCTTTGAAAACTTATAGAATTTCAAGTGAAATAAATTCACTGATCTACAAAATTAGAATTTGTTCTCACTGAGTCGTCACCATGTGACTGGACTCGTTGAGTCGTCACCGACTAGTGACTAACTGATATTTGCTTGGGGTTTTCTGGCTTTTATAACTATCTAGAAGGATAGACATATCATTGAAAACAATAGATTAGTTGGTGGTCTTGTTATCTCTATTCTAG
>NW_026430869.1:0-1007 GCF_001194135.2 Octopus bimaculoides
ATATATGTTAGTGTGTGAGTCATGGTGATGTTTGTGTCCATATTTTAGTTTCATATCCTGTCATTTAACAACTGTTTTACACATGACTATATAACCCCAGGAGGACAAAGTATTTATACTTTTCTACCCTAATAAAAGGCCATTGACTAAACCCCACAAAATTACGTAAACGAACACAATCTGTCGTTTTTGTTTTTATGTTTTTTTTTTGTATATTATTTGGATCATTATTTCCTTCATGACAATGAAAGTAAAAGCCGCCGAATCACTTACACGATATAAATCACGCCAATGTTAAATGTTGCGCATTGCCCTTTAGTTACACATACCGAAGTTACGTGCAGTAAATAAATATTGATATACTTTTCTGGTATCATTTACGACTCATTCTCTAATGCAAAGTACAAGCCTTAATACATATAATGTTTATAAAAGAATCTTGTCGTATGCACAAAAATAATCGATGAATTCTAACTTGATATAGGTTTTCTTTTGCTTGTACAGATTATTATAATAAAGACAAATATATTCTGTTGTTTAGACAGATATACAAGAAGGAAATCTCACTGGATATCGTTTTCAGCTGCATCTTAAATAACGAGCGCTCACAATGTGGGAGGAGAATATCACATTTTCAAGATAAGGATTGCTTATTTTACAGCGTTCAATGTATGTAATGATAAGCTATATAGCCTTGCAATTTTATCATGTTTACATAGTCTGATTATTGATTTTTCTAAAGAGTATTGCAACCACGTATTACATTGCTAATTTGTTCAACGATATTGTATTGTTGCATAGATATATACCTAAAGGTCGTGTTGATTTTTACTGTAGTTGATCATAGGAACGTCACCCGTGTGACCATATTGCTCTCCATACTTATTGTAGCTTCTTTATATGTCATTCCTGTGTATGCATTTCAGATGTGTAAATATATTTCCTTCTTGACACTGGAACATTGATGAACATTAGTAATGTTTGAACTAATATATATATATATATAT
>NW_026430870.1:0-574 GCF_001194135.2 Octopus bimaculoides
ATATATATATATATATATATATTTCGCAGCCACAGTCACATTGCCTAAATATTTATATATATAAGTATATGTATGTATGTATAATAAATCCGAGAAAAGCGCTAATTCTGATATATATATATATATGTATATATATATATATATAGATATTATATACACAGGAGTGTGTGATTGTGTACGATTTTCTAAAAATAGCCCAATAAATACTGCTTTGGGCAGAGTCAAAATACAGGTCTCTCCACATGTTCAACAAACCGTCTCACCAAAACGAAACACCAATCAACTTAAGTAATAAGGAATTTAGTAAAACCACACACTGATTGGTCAGAATGTAGTTCGCAAAAATTAACAGTCTTCGGCCTAGGCAAGTTTAGTCATCTTACTACAGTTGTAAATTGTAAGATATAACTGTCACTACTACTACATGAATCTGAAGATTGCATAGTTTAATGCATGAATGTACGAGTTCAATATAAATGGACATTTATCATTCTATCATTTCATTATATTTTGTTATATTACTAATATTTTATATTATATTATTATAAAATTCTATATAAAACGTGTGAATTAA
>NW_026430871.1:0-213 GCF_001194135.2 Octopus bimaculoides
TAATGGTATCCAAAGGAAATAATGATTCACTCAGTTTGCAATGTTTGATAGAAAGGGTGATCCATATCAAATCTAAATTAATTAATGCTGGGTTGATGTATACTTCAACATCAATGCAACTAATATATGAAGCAATCTCTATATAGTTACTTGACCTGATAGAAATAGCTAAATATCGCTGAACTATAGTCTACGGCCTTAAAAACTGGCAGA
>NW_026430871.1:286-743 GCF_001194135.2 Octopus bimaculoides
AGAGTAGATTATTTCTGAATGAATGAGATGGACATGGTTCGAATTCTTTTGACCAACAACAAACCACAGAAGCAAAAACAATAACAAAAGCAACAGCGACAGTAACAATAACAAAAGCAGCGATAGAAGTTATTGCTTTTCCCCCATTTTAGCTGTACTGTAGTTGAGTCTATTGAATGGATTAGACATCGCATTCTAAGAGTATGTTGTAGTGTCTTGTTAAAGAGGAATAGTAGTCCGGTGAAGCAGAAATAGTGTGAATATGATTTTGAGAGTGAAGTTTAGAAAATATAGTGGGTTTGTAGGCGCAGTGATGGGGAGTTATCAGGACAACCAAGGTAATGTTTTGAATTATGTCCCTTTATGTTATGAGTTCAAATCACAGCGAGGTGCGCTTTCACCTATGAATTAGTAATAAAAGATTGTATACCTAACATAAAAGAAACGAACAATAAAA
>NW_026430872.1:0-203 GCF_001194135.2 Octopus bimaculoides
GTAAGCGTTTTTCATTTGTGTGTGCGCCATTTTATTTACTGTATTACGTTAACACCTGAGAGAATAATGTTTCATAGTGAGTGAGTGTGGGAGGAAAGGTGGGAGTGAAATACGTAGTTATATAGAGAGGAAGGAGGAAGGGCTATACGACGTAGGAAGACGTCATTGGAGTAGTGAATGAAATAGTCATAGAGAGAGAGAGA
>NW_026430873.1:0-716 GCF_001194135.2 Octopus bimaculoides
CTATCTATCTATCTATCTATCTATCTATCTATCTATTTATATATCTATTTTCTATGAATATGTATCTATAAATGTATGTATGTATTTATGTATGTATGTCTCTTTGTGGAGAAAGAGAGTAGATTTATACAGCTATAAATGCAGATGCATTATAGGGAAAACTAGACGATAAGACAATGAAATCTGTTTCAAGCATTATATATGCAAGCATACATACATACATACATACATACATATGTACATGCATGCATACATATATACATACACACATATATATACATACGTGCATATATATACACATAGACATTCACATACGTACATATATCTATATATCTATTTATATATGTATATAGACATACATGTATATTTACAGATACCTGTCAATGTACGCACACATGTGCGCGTGTACACACTCACTCATTCACATTTTCATTTAGAGATAGATATACATATGAATATAAGTATACATGTATAGCAATACATATACATACGCATACACTTCCGCGCTTACAAGCGCATGCGCCCCTACACATGCACATGTATACATTAGGTGGGTGAATATACATGAGTTTGCATGTTGCTATATACGTATTTAAATATACATGTTGCTATATACCTACCTACCTACCTGTCTGTGTCTGTCCGTCTGTTCATCTATCTACCTACATGTATATATATATATATGCATATACATATATATATATATATATATATAT
>NW_026430874.1:0-334 GCF_001194135.2 Octopus bimaculoides
ATATATATATATATATATATATATATATATACATATCTCATCATCATCGTCGTCGTTTAACATTTGCTTCCCTTGCTGGCATGAGTGTTCCATTGGCACGGGTGCCAGTCAGGCAGTACTGTCATTGGCCACGACAACGATTTCACATGCCTCAACATGTCTTCACAAGTGGAGATTATTGCCCAATAATTGAAGGGTACTTTGAAATGGGCTGGTTATGCAACACTGGCATAGGCCACGGTTACGGTCTCACTTGGTTTGCCAGGTCTCCTTAAGCACAGCATGTCTTCAAAGGTCTTAGTCACCTGTCATTGCCTCGGAGAGGCCTAGTGTT
>NW_026430875.1:0-258 GCF_001194135.2 Octopus bimaculoides
AATAATAATAATAATAATAATGATAACAATAATAATAAGGCAAATTATTCGAAATAATCAAAAGGAAAATAAAGGCATTTGTTGATTATTTCAAAAGATTTTGTAGACACCTAGACACATGATAAATAGATTAAGAAATTAAAGACAGAGAGCTAATATATACTTATGAGCATGTATGTATGTATGTATGGAGGCGCAATGACCCAGGGGTTAGGGCAGCGGACACGCGGTCATAGGATCGCGGTTTCGATTCCCAGA
>NW_026430876.1:0-352 GCF_001194135.2 Octopus bimaculoides
TATATATATATATATATATATATACATATATACACATATATATGTACCTATATACATATATATATATACCTGTATATATACATATATGTACCTGTATATATACATATATGTACCTGTATATATACATATATGTACCTGTATATATACATATATATGTACCTGTATATATAAATATGTACCTATATTTATATATTTATATATATATTTATTTATTTATTTATGGGTTTCGGCCAAGTGGCTGTGGTCATGCTGGAGCACCACCGTGATTGTCCATCTTTATGCTGTGCTCTCTTCACGTTCCTTTCATGGCTCTTCTCCTCCACCTGATATAGTCCAATCAAGAGTTTTGATG
>NW_026430877.1:0-299 GCF_001194135.2 Octopus bimaculoides
AAATGATATTGTCCTTGCTTGTAACTCGAACTGTAGCTTAGCAACAGATAAGCTTATGTAAATTTTTGACATTTAACTTCATCCACTCCTACCACCACCATCAATGAATAAGGTTTGTGCTTTTGGTCACAATCTTTTCTAGAGGTAATGGTGGTGGTGTGAGCCTAAGCCAACTAACGATGAGATCCACTTACTCCATGCTTTTTCAATTTGCCAGAAATAACAACCAAATCACACCTTACGGCCTTAAAACACATTTTGTCATGTAAGCCCTGGTTGCACTGAGCCTGAAAACAAAG
>NW_026430878.1:0-701 GCF_001194135.2 Octopus bimaculoides
TATATGTATATATTATAAGTGCGTGTGTGTGTATATATATATATATGTATATATACATATACACTCACGTATACATATACACACACATACATATACACACACACATATATATGGGTAAATAAATGCGTTCTTTCAGCTTCTCTATATCCGTGTCTTTGTTGAGAGTCAATGCTTGTGTTTGTATTTTATAATACAGCGGTTAGTCAAAATGGGTAGTCAAAAAAGCTCTAAATAAAAAAAAAATTATACATATGGGTTTATATAACAGAGTAGAATCTTTGAGGCTTTGCCCCAATATAGCCACAGCATAATCACTGTATGTATGTATGTATGTATGTATGTATGTGTACGGATCTATCTATCTCTCTATCTATCTATCTATCTATCTATCTATCTATCTATCTATCTATCTATCTATCTATCTATCTATCTATCTATCTATCTATCTATCTATATTACACATTAAGTAATAGATTCAAAAATAATTCCAGTTGTAATTTCTTTTATTCACATTTATTTGCGTTTCCGATTTTGTTTCCTTTAAATTGTCGCCGACGTTTCTCACAGGAACTGTTCAGAAATGGACAAAAACTGTCAAATAAACTATAAATCACTGTAACATATATCTTTTATTATATCCGAGTGTGGCAGTGAATTACTGAACGAAAATCATCGTGAGGAGACTTTCCCACATATTAAAG
>NW_026430879.1:0-225 GCF_001194135.2 Octopus bimaculoides
ATCGTCATCATCATCATCATCATCATCATCATCATCATCAACATCATTATATTTGTCATTCTACCTATTCTCCACCAGTGTTATCGTCATCATAATTAATCTCCGTCATCATTAGCACCATGGCCATCATCATCTCCATCGTTATTCTCTCCATTCACCCTCATGTCATAATTGCACTACTACTACTACTACTACTACTATTACTACTACTACTACTACTACGAA
>NW_026430880.1:0-345 GCF_001194135.2 Octopus bimaculoides
AAAAAAAAAAAAAATAATAATAGTAATAATGATGATGATGATGATAATGATAATAATAGTAATAATAACAATAAAAATAACATTCATTATTATATCGTAAATTTTTGAAATTTTTAGTTTCCTAATTTCCTAATTCTTAAATTATTTAAATTCTTAATCATTAATTCTTATTTTTCAATGTTAATTATAATGCTAGGTTTATCGCCATAATTCTAGATTCATTTTCTAATTCTTAAATTAGAGTGGCTGTCAATTAGAAAGACATATTGACAGCCTCATAGATAGTTGAAGATAGATAGGTAGATAGATAAATTGATGGGCATATACATGTGTATACGGGTATAT
>NW_026430881.1:0-148 GCF_001194135.2 Octopus bimaculoides
GTTAAGGCCCTTATTGGGGGTGGGTGTCTTAATGTCAACCAGAGAAGTTGAATTGTATATGTATAGTTGTATATGTATACATGTATATGTATAGATGTATATATATAGATATAAATGTATATGTATACATGTATATGTGTAGATGTAT
>NW_026430881.1:172-453 GCF_001194135.2 Octopus bimaculoides
TACACATATATACATGCATACATATATACACTCATACACACACACATATATAGGTGCAGGTGTGGCTGTGTGGTAAGAAACTTAGTTCCAAAACCCATGGTCCTGGGTTCAGTACCACTGTGTGGTGACTTAGCATGTGTCTTCTGCTGTAGCCTCAGACCAACCAAAGCCTTGTGAGTGGATTTCGTAGACAGAAAGTGAAAGAAATCAATCATATATATATGTATGTATATATGTAAATGTATGTGTGTGTCTTTGTCTTTGTGTTTCTCCTTCATCAC
>NW_026430882.1:0-478 GCF_001194135.2 Octopus bimaculoides
TATATATATATATATATTTTATAGATATGAGAAAAGATTTTTACATGCATGCACATAGAAATGTAGGTATGCATATATGTTAGTGCATGTATGTGTATATATATATATATATATATATATTTAATAAGGATAAGAAAGAAATTATCACTCCCATGTATGTATCTATAGGTGTCTGTGTGTGTGTGTGTACACACAAATACAGATACATACACACATTATGAAGATGAGGATAAGAGATTTGTATTACACACACATATATATATATATATTTATACATTTATATATGAAACTATATACATACATTATATATATATATATATATATAAACACGTATATTTATGCATCAAGATGAGAATTAAAGATTTTTATATGTATAGATGCACACACACGTTATATTCACACAAATATATAAATATGAATTCACAATTCATATATATATATATATATATATATATATCGTTTAACGTCCGCTTTCCAT
>NW_026430883.1:0-206 GCF_001194135.2 Octopus bimaculoides
TAATAACAATGAGTGACAATAGTAAATATACAACAATAGTGATGATAATATAAACAACAACGTCAAATAACAATAACAATAACAACAATAATGGTAAAGATAAAATACAATAACAACAATAATATTAATGATAACAATAATTACAATATTATTATTATTAATATTATTATGAACATTGCGATAATAATAATGATAATAATAATAAT
>NW_026430884.1:0-241 GCF_001194135.2 Octopus bimaculoides
TGTGCAAGAGAGACGATTGCGCTGGTATGGACATGTGGCAAGAATGGATGGGGATATTTGTGTGAAAAATTGCCAAACCCTAGCAGTTGAAGGAACCTGTGGAATAGGTAGACCCACGAAGACCTGGGATGAAGTGGTGAAGCACGACCTTCGAACATTAGGCCTCACCGAGGCAATGACCAGTGACGGGGACCTTTGGAAATATGCAGTACGTGAGAAGACCCGGCAAAGCAAGTGAGAG
>NW_026430884.1:1523-2221 GCF_001194135.2 Octopus bimaculoides
CATGGCCGGTATGACAGACTTTAACAGACCCGGCGTTGCCCGAGTTACATGCAATTGAAGAATGAGACTTTTATGTTATATTTTCTGTAAGGAACTGGAATACCTATGATTCGAATTTCATCAAAATTGCACATGAGGGTTCTTTCCCTCTTTACACACCGTAAAAAATTCTAATCATGACATATGTATCCCATAGTATTGATCTTTATGCGCATATTCCAAAATTCCAGTCTTCTGGAACCTGTAAAAAGGATTTTGCTCCTGAAAAATGGAGCTCATGGAGCTCTAAAATGTGGGAATGAAGACCCCTATTGGCGGTGGGTGTGTTAATGTCAACCAGAGAAGTTGAATTGTTTGGAATTTTTTTAACTTGGGTCTTATAGTATGCCTGTATACATGTCAGAGTATAGTTTCACTTTAATAGTTTCAGTATGAAATTGAAAGTATTAAAGTGAAATTATCTGACATTACAGTAGCGACATGTTATTGTTTCACTTTTGACACTTAATACTGAAGTAGTGGAATAGTTTCAGTATGAAAGTGAAAGTATCTGACATTACAGTGGTGTGATGTTATTGTTTCACTTTTGACACGTAATACTGAAATAATGGAGGAGATATATTATTTCTTTTTTTGCCTAAGACACTGCATGGACCCTAATTAAGGCATGTGTAAATTTGGAATGAAATTGGTTGTGT
>NW_026430885.1:0-336 GCF_001194135.2 Octopus bimaculoides
ATATATATATATATATATATAATACACACATGTCGTAGTTGATGTGTAATAGCAAGTAGTTGTTTGTAATAGTTAACTACAACGTTACATGTCACCAACTTTGATAATTGCCGTACATTGTGTTGAAATTCTTCGGATACTCGGTTAATATTAAACAATGATATTAGGGTCGTGGATTAACAGATTTGTAAGAGCATCGACGAAAATGTCTCGTGGAACCTAGTTACAAAGATTTACTTATCGAGTTCAACTCCTGCAGATGTCAGCTTTGTATTTCATCCATCTGAGATCTATCTATCTATCTATCTATCTATCTATCTATCTATCTATATATAT
>NW_026430886.1:0-295 GCF_001194135.2 Octopus bimaculoides
CTCCAGCATGGCCGCAGTCAAATGACTGAAACAAATAAGAGAGTAAAAGACTTGTAGCACTTATTGTGCATTTATATACTACGTTCTGGGTGAGACATCGGCCTAATAACGGACAACGGGACTTATTTCTACAATTGCAACCAGTAGAACTATCAATAATACCAATATTATTACTAAGACTTAAATTATTAGTTACCATTATTCGCATTGATATTATTTCCACTATTATTAATTCTATTATCAGGTTTGTTATACTCTTTACTCTCTTTTACTCTTTTACTTGTTTCAGTCATTT
>NW_026430887.1:0-376 GCF_001194135.2 Octopus bimaculoides
CGGTTCTCTCTTTGTAGAAGAATAAACGAGGAAATGGTATCTTAATTTCGAGGATTTTTGGAAACTACTTGTAATAATAGCTTACGCACGCACACACACACACACACACACACACACACACACACACGCATGCACAGAGAAACAGATATACACATAGATACAAGCACATATACACGCACACGTACACACACGCATACACACAAACTCAAACAGATATGCACACAGATACAAGCACACACACATACATACATACATACTTACATACATACATACATACACAAATAGATATACACACAGATACAAGCACACACACATTCATACGCAAACAGATATACACACAGATACAAGCATACATACACGCACACGTACACACATA
>NW_026430888.1:0-592 GCF_001194135.2 Octopus bimaculoides
AGGTCTCGATTCACCCTTTTCCCCAAAGAGTATTATGGCAAGCACTCAACTCTTCTCCGTACTCATTAGCGTACAACTCAGATGAGGCCCACTCATTCGGACCGTCCTCGCCACATTCATTCTCATTTCATTAAAATTTGCTGAGTGGGCGGCACATCCCTCGCAACCTTCACTTTCCTCTTTGGAATCGCAAATTAAAAACTGCCGATGAGGCCTGTTTGAATTTGGTATTTCAAAAAGATAAATAAAAGAAGAAATATATAGCAATTAGCTGAATATCGAATTAACGAGGACAGTGTATGCGGAATGCTGTGCCGAGGGGTCATCTTGATAAATAAATACTTGTGGGCGGATTTGGTGCGTGGAACAAAAAAAAACAAAAAAACAGTATTTGAAAACTATGCTGTGATCAATTTAATTGAAGATCGTTTCTGAAAGAAACTGTGATGGAGGTTTGGGAAGGTTAGGGACGGGAGGGAAGATGGGATAATGGGATGTTGGTGGGGTTGGATGTAACCTCATGTTGCTGAGGAATATAGTCAAGGTGGCTGGACTGATAAAGGGAAAGACAGCAGCAACAACAATAACAACA
>NW_026430889.1:0-782 GCF_001194135.2 Octopus bimaculoides
CAAACAAGGTGAGGAGAAATATCCGTCAAATGTAAATAATGTAAATAATGCGCAGGCTGTGTTGTAAGAAGCTTGCTTCCCAACCACAAAATTCCGGTTCAGTCCCACTGCGTAGCACCTTGGGCAAGTCTCTTACTATATACCACGGGCCGACGAAAGCGTTGTGAGTGGATTTGGTAGACAGAAACTGAAAGAAGCCCGTACTATATATATATATATATATATATATATATAAGGATGAAAGGAAAAGTTGACCTCAGCGAAACTTGAACTCAGAGCGTAAAGACGGACGAAATGCCGCTAAGCAGTTTGTCCGACGTGCTAACGATTCTGCCAGCTCACTGCCTTAATAATGATGATGATGACGATGATGATGATGATGATGATGATGATAATGATAATAATAATAATAATAATAATAATAATAATAATAATAATAATAATAATAATAATAATAATAATAAATGCCCTGATGCAGTACCAAGCAGTGGCTCTCATGGCTTCTGATCTTAATTGACTGGAAGTGTTATCATGTACATTGTTTTGTTTTGGTATAATATGATGGATACAGCAAATGTTCTGCTCAATACCACAAATTTGCTTGTCAGTCGTTTGACCTTAACCAGTTGAGCATGTCCCTTAGTGGCTGACGATATGTGCATCGCTGATCATGAGCAGAAGTAGTTGGGGAGCATCATAGCCATGTGTTGGGAGGAATTATTTGGGATTTAGATAATTCATCTCTGGAAACATGGGTGTTTTGTTCAACATCCTTAAACAAA
>NW_026430890.1:0-238 GCF_001194135.2 Octopus bimaculoides
ATATATATATACACACACACAGAGATAAATTGATAGATACTACTGATTGGGCAAAGAAAAATATGAGACACTGTCTAGTGCTTTTTATATATTTTGATAAACCTGGTACTTATTCTATCAGTTTCTCCTTGTCAAACCAGTAAGTTTGTGTGTATGTGTGTGTGTATATGTATATGTATACATGTATATATGTGTATATATTACATGTAAGTCTATATATATATACACATGTACATCT
>NW_026430891.1:0-469 GCF_001194135.2 Octopus bimaculoides
TATATTTGGATATATATGTAAATGTACACAAACTTAAATATATGTATATACATGTATACGTATGTATGTATATTATATACACCCGTCACAAATGTACAAAATGACCAGAAGACGAGGCTGTTAAAACAAAAGTAAACATAAACGCAGTTATTAGGGGAAAAAATGGTAAAAATATAAAGGAATATGATGTTTCAGACTAAATTGCATATATATGTGTATATATATGTGCGTATATAATTAAGTGAATAAATATATGTACATATATGTATGTATGTATGTATTTATGTATGTATGAGTGTGCATATGTGTATCTATATATATACATATACATGAATACATGTACATATGTGTATGCGTGAATGGCTATATACATCTAGGTGTGCATATAAATAGATATATGAGCATATATATAATTGCATATATGAATATATATATATTCCTATATATACATGTAATTATGTATATATAT
>NW_026430892.1:0-277 GCF_001194135.2 Octopus bimaculoides
TTTTACTGCTACTTATTTTATCGTCCCCAAACGGATGAAAGGCAAAGTCGGCTTCGGCGGAATTTAAACGTCGAATGTTTAAGCCGGACAAAATACCGCTAAGAATTTTCCCTGCTTAGAGAGTGCGAGCTCCGCCGAAGCCAACTTTATCTCTCATCATTTCAGAGTAAATAAGTAACAATTGTGCACTGAGGTCGATGCAGGCCTTGTGCTTATGGTAGAGGATATCATTGTCCTTCTTCTTCTTCTTCTTCTTCTTCTTCTTCTTCTTCTTCTT
>NW_026430893.1:0-396 GCF_001194135.2 Octopus bimaculoides
CAAGTTACTGAAGAGATTGCAAGAGTGCAATGAAATGACTTAACAAAAAAAAACCCAACTAAATACTGTTTATAAATTAATAAAGGACTGAAACAGTGCATGTGTTTATTTCCGGCATAACGCCTCTCCCAAGGTTTAATTGTATTAAAAACATTTTAGAACAGAATAACAAACTGAAGCTTATTAATAAAGACTCCTTTTCAGATAGGTACCACGTTAGTAAGAGGTCTGAGTAACCAAAGTAAGAAACAATAAATTGGAAAATATTAATATGTGAATGTCATATATGTCAGAATATAAGACAACCTCAGAATTTCCACTTGAAATGAAAGTTTTGAGCTTTACTAGCTTTACTCTTTTACTTGTTTCAGTCATTTGACTGCGGCCATGCTGGAG
>NW_026430894.1:0-201 GCF_001194135.2 Octopus bimaculoides
TTTATTTTCGATCTTACCACTGATCCTATCACCATATCACTGATTTGTCAACTTACCATTGATCTGCCATCATAATTAATCTGCGTGTCGTCTCACTATTTACTTGCTATCGCTCTGTTGATTGCATTGATTTGCAATTAATGTACATGTCACTTATTACGCTTTTGACCGCCATTTCACCACAGATTAGCCACTATTTCA
>NW_026430895.1:0-242 GCF_001194135.2 Octopus bimaculoides
ATATATACACGCTTACACATATATACACGCATACGTATGGGGCAGGTGTATATATCAAGAGATATAATATATATGGAAAGAGATAGGAGGTTAATAAAACGAAAAAAAAGGTCGCAGAAAAAGAAGAATGCATCAAGGAATGCAACGATAGCACGAGTAAACAACATGTTACGATGATATAAATTCTTAGAGGTGATGTAGGTAAAGAACATGTGAAGAGAAGAAAAAGATTTCAGAAAGAC
>NW_026430896.1:0-360 GCF_001194135.2 Octopus bimaculoides
TCCGTAATAATTCCTTATTTCGAACTCAAATATTTACCTCTATTTAACCAACTCATATCGTCTCTGATGAAGGGATATCCGTAATATCCAGGAAAAAGATGTAAGACTATATCTATATATCTTTCTTTATAAATGTCCTGAAAACTCCTCACAGCCTTGGCTTTGTTATCTCAATTTTGTCTAATATATATGCATGCTAATACAAGACCCACATTAGACTCCTCACTCATACCGCTATCGAACCAAGAATTTAACTATGGTCCGTCCATAGCACTCAATTAGCGTTACCTGCCACTGTTCGGGTCTTCTACATATCAATACCCCTCATATATACATACATACTTATATATATATATATAT
>NW_026430897.1:0-431 GCF_001194135.2 Octopus bimaculoides
CCACATTAATTTTACAAGAATATAAATAAAACATAAAAAACAGAGTTAGAACTCTTTTAAATAAAATAATATAGATAGATAGATAGATAGATAGATAGAGTACATTTAAACACAAGAGAAACTGCCTTCAACAGGCAGCTTTACATGCTAGAAAAAGTAGTCAAAACTACCAAAACCACAATTACTACCGACAGTAACTGCGCTTGCGCGGTGAATTTGAAAAATTATAATGTATAGCGATGAGACACGTGTTATTTATTTGTCTCTTAATTATATGTTAGTGTTGTGGCGCGGTCACTGATGAGAATTTCGCCTAGCAAATTATTTTCTTTGCTAAAAAAATATGAAAACTAGGTATGATCGTAATAAAATAACAATTTTAAAGTTTTTATTTTTCATTCCCTTCAAAATTGCACTTAAATGTGGTTTTG
>NW_026430898.1:0-500 GCF_001194135.2 Octopus bimaculoides
ATATATATTCATATACACATAAAAACATACTCACTTACAGATATCCATATGCATAAATACATAGACAAACTTTTCACACATACTTACATAGACACTTACATACGCGTACATGCATCCCTGCAGATACATATATAATCACAAACACTATAATCAAACATATACATTCATATATGTGCGAACACGCTCAAAATCTGATATATACATAAAACATATACAAGAAGACAAACCAAGGGAAGCAATATTTTAGATCTCTGCTTCACAAACAATGTGAGCCTAATCCATAATGTGAAAATAACGCCCACATCTCTCTCAGATCATAACATTATAGAATTAACTATGTATGGTCCTAGACAACCCACTGACACCCACCCCACCAGGAGGACTCAAGCAATATCCAACCTGAATTTCGACAGGGCGGACTGGAAGTCAATTCGCAGAGAGATTCAAAAACAAAACTGGCATTACAGCCTTTCTATACAAGACAATGACCTCAAACTAAG
>NW_026430899.1:0-219 GCF_001194135.2 Octopus bimaculoides
GACTGTGGCCATGCTGGAGCACTGCCTTTAGTCAAACAAATCGACCCCAGTAAGCCTAGTACTTATTCTATTGATCACTTTTGTTGATCCGCAAAGTTACAGGGATGTAAACACATCAACAGTGGTTATCAAATGAAGGTGGAGGGAAAAACACAGACACAAATACTTACGTATGTGTGTGTGTATATATATATGTGTGTGTGTGTGTGTGTGTGTGTG
>NW_026430900.1:0-492 GCF_001194135.2 Octopus bimaculoides
GCGGCCATGCTGGAGTACCGCTTTTAGTCGAGCAAATCGACCCCGGGACTCGTATTCTTTGTAAGCCTAGTACTTAAGTTATCGGTCTCTTTTGCCGAACCGCTAATTTACATATATATACATATATCATATATCTATATATACATATATGTGTGTATGTGTGTGTGTGTGTCTTTCTGCCTGTGTTTGCCCCACCCCCACTTCTGCCATCGCTTGACAACCGATGTTTGTGTGTTTAGGTCCCTGTAAATTCGTGGTTCAGCAAAAGAGATTGACAGAATACGTACTAGGCTTAAGAAGTATAAGTCCTGGGTCGATTTCTTCGACTAAAACCCTTTAAGGGCGGTGCTCGGGCATGGCCGCGGTCGAATGACAAATATATAAAAGAATAAAAGAATATATATATTCTTTTATTTTACGTGTCTCAACTCTAAGGTTGTGGTCATACATACATACATTATATATATATATATATATATATATATATATATA
>NW_026430901.1:0-839 GCF_001194135.2 Octopus bimaculoides
GAGATATATATATAAATGCATACGTATATAAATACATACATACAAAAAGAAACGTTGCAAAGGGTTTAGAGCGAAGTAAAAAAAACCTACAGAATTGATCCCTA
Organism: Octopus bimaculoides; assembly: GCF_001194135.2. NCBI lineage: Eukaryota > Metazoa > Mollusca > Cephalopoda > Octopoda > Octopodidae > Octopus > Octopus bimaculoides. Next base: position 105 of record NW_026430901.1, read on the forward strand.
GAGCAGTGGAAAAAATGTTATTTTCTCGGACGAGGCATCCTTTACCCTATTTCCGACAACCGGCCGAGTATACGTGTGGAGGCAACCAAAAGAAGAATTTCACATAGACTGCCTTCTTCCAGTGGTTAAATATGGAGGAGGATCTGTGATGATTTTGGGAGTTATATCTTGGAACTCCGCCAGCCCAATGGTTTCCCTTAATGGCAAAATAGTAGTCAAGTATTTTTAAGCATTTTATCTAATCAAATTCACCGTATGGTTGCGGAATTGTTCCCAGAGGGAAACGAAATCTTTCAGGATGATAATGCACCAATTCACACAGCAAACGTTGTCACTGAATAGCACGAGGAGGATTCTAGTGAAGTTGAACATCTTATCTGGCCAGCAGAGTCACCAAATCTCAATGACCATTTACGGTGTGTTTTAAGAAATCATGTAATGGAGTCAATATCCTTCACCATGATCATTACAAGAAGAGGCTGTTTTCAGCAGAAGAATGGACAAACATTCCTTTGGAAACGATTGAAACTTTGTATCAGTCAATGCTTCATAGAATTCAAGCTGTAATTATTGACAAAGGCGGTTCTAGCCCATATTAAACAAAATATGTTTAAAATTTTAAGGTATTTCCATTATTTTGCCCAACCCCTGAATACACACACACAGACACACACATATATATATAGATAGATAGATACATATATATATATATATATAAACATACATACGTATATA
>NW_026430902.1:0-282 GCF_001194135.2 Octopus bimaculoides
GAAAACAACATTCACGTTTTAAAGCTAATAATCTACCTTAATTTTGCACATGAATGAAACTATAACCCCGTTACGAGGCCTGACATAACACCGGCTAGTTGGCACCATTGACCGATAGATGGCATAGTATAACAATATGTAGATGTCTCCTGTTCCGATTGATGTATAGACTGATACCAGTTGACACAAGCATTTTGTTATCAAGATTTGACTTAACGATTGGTATTTTACTGGATGTAATTACAGCAACATGAAATATATAGTTCAAACTTTCATCACTGA
>NW_026430903.1:0-293 GCF_001194135.2 Octopus bimaculoides
ATATATATATATATATATATATATATGTAAAATCATTACAATTATTATTCTTGTATTACCCCTAATGGTCAATAAAATATATTATTAATATTATTATTATTATTATCATTATTATTATTATTAGTATCATTATCATTATTATTATCATTATTATTAGTGCTGATGTTCTTTACATTATTATGCATTTTCTTTTTGTTTTTTTCTACTCCTTTTCTATGTCCCAGCGGATAATCAAAGAAATATTCGTCATCATCATCATCATCATCATCATCATCATCATCTTCATCATCACC
>NW_026430904.1:0-688 GCF_001194135.2 Octopus bimaculoides
TATATATATATATGCATATACAAATATATACACACAAACACACATGCACGGATCTGCTTATACAATGAAACACAAAAATTGAATGTTAAGAAATGAATTCAAAAGTAAATATGTAATAATGAATAATAACAAATAATGACTAATAATGATACACAAATGACAAAATAAATAAAAACCAATTTGAAGAAATTCAAATGATATTAATGAAAAATGAAGATTGCACAGCTGCATATACAACTCATTTGTATAAGTACAAATTGCTGAAGCAGAAAATTAAAAAATACTTAAATGTTCTTAATTAACCGAAATGTTATATTATGTCCCACCCACAACCCATGAAATGGAGATTTCAGATCACTAACAGAAATGAATTATATATATGTATGCATATATGTATGTGTGTATGTATATATATGTATATATATATATATATATATAGAAAGTGATTGGCTGAATCAAACAGAATAAAACTGAATATGAAAGTAGGATCAAAAGATAGGGAGTGAGAAGTGGAGACATAAATGAGATTTCAAAAGATTCAATGTGCTTAAATAGAGCAAAATAAATAAGACAGTATAGCCAAAGTACACTAATACTTTGTTGAAATGATCTATGAATGTGACTCTTGATATGTATATATCATGCCCCAAAACACATACACTTCAACGCACTATATACACACACACAC
>NW_026430905.1:0-599 GCF_001194135.2 Octopus bimaculoides
TGTAGAGTGTCCAACAATCACCCTCCTCATCAAGCAAACTTGATGGGGTTGCAAGTTTAGTCGCCGACGATGCAACAGGTTGTACTGGGCTACATGTCACCTGTAGCGCCCGAGAGCGACCTGACATAAGACCTGTCAAAGGGAAGAGCTCATGAGCAGTCAACGGCCATCCAACAACATGTGTGCATGTGTATGTACGCATGTATGCATGTGCATGGATATGGAAGTACCTGGGTTGGTGTCCAGGCGCTCGGTTCTCCATTGGGAGTAGGAGGTCCCTCTGTTGGTGTCACAGCATCTCTCTAGAAGAGGGTAACTCTGAGAGAAAACCTGCGACACTGACAATATTCGATGATATAGATTAGTTCTTGTTTTCAAGCTTATGTGATACATGTTCAGAGATTGGGATTGGATTTGTGCAAATCCTTTCCCCACTATCAAAAATATCATCTTGCACAGGCATCGCTGGAAAAAAAAAATAAGACAGATCACAAAAATTGCTGGTCGTAACCTTCGCATGTGTGGAACTTTCGATCAGGCGATGGCAATACTCGAACACGAGTTTGTAGTCACCATGTATGTATGTAATATAAAACACA
>NW_026430906.1:0-524 GCF_001194135.2 Octopus bimaculoides
TATATCATATACACTTATATATATACACATATATAAATTAAATGCATTCAGCAAAATCTATAAATGAATTACTCAATGGCGGTGGGTATGGGCTTAATGACTTATGGTGAGTTACGCATTTCTTTCACAACGTCAATGCGAGATTTCATTACATTAAGTAGATATTTTTTTATTCTCTCATCTCTCAATCCGAAAATTTATCTTCCCCATACAATAAAGAAATAAATTATACTAAAGTAAACATAAAATAAAAAAAACCATCTATTCACTATACAAATACAGAATATGTTAAATCCAGCGGCCCGCATAACTCTATAGAAATGATTGCTAAAAATGGTTTCAATTCCTGTGAAAATGGCTGTCATTTTTCTGATGTTTACAGTCTATCGGTTTTGCGTAGCTGTTTTTCGATGTAAACATTCGTTTGACATATGTATGTATAACTCCAAGTATTTATGCGTGTGCATGAGTATGTGTGTACATATGTACACTTATATGTGTATATATATATATATATATATATA
>NW_026430907.1:0-384 GCF_001194135.2 Octopus bimaculoides
TATATATATATATAACACCTTCATCATCATCAGTATCTTGTTTCATTATAATGAACACATTGATGATATTCGGGGAATTCTAGCTGCCATTTTGTATGCGGACTGCCTGAAAAAATGTAATTTATCTAAACAAATCAAACAAACCTTATCTGATAGAGTCAAGCAAATATGCGAAGATTGCAAGCTTTTCGCAGATATATGCATTAGAGTAAGTTTAATGAAATAGAAATAAAAAAATACTTCATTCTATATAGCAGTTATCCTTTCTTCGTACAACGTATTAAAATCAACTCGTGACTAGACTAGTAACGTATGGAAGTAGTAGTAGCTGCTGTTATTATTGTTGCTGTAATAATAATAATAATAATAATAATAATAATAATA
>NW_026430908.1:0-286 GCF_001194135.2 Octopus bimaculoides
CTCCTCCTCTTCCTCCACCACAACCACCACCAACACCATCACCATCACCACCATCACCATCACCACCACCATACCACCGCTACCACCACTACAACCACCACGACCACCACCACGACCACCACCACGACCACCACCCCACCATTTATACAATCCAGTGGTACTCACAAAGAAGCTCCCTTAGTGGACCAGGCTAGATACTAAATAGTAAACCAATATGTAGGAGTGGAAGGTAGAGTGCAGTGCAGTTGAAATCCAGTCAATCCAATGAGTGTAAATTATTTCATGA
>NW_026430908.1:416-984 GCF_001194135.2 Octopus bimaculoides
TATATATATATATATATAATAGAGAGGCAGAGAGAGGGAGAGAGATAGAAAGAAATGGATAGTTTCAGATTTCGTGACTGACTCCCATGCTTTAGAATCATAGAAACTACAAGTTTACTTTCTGTATCAAAGAACTCCATCATTTTTTTTTTGTTTTGATTTCCTGTTTGCACTGACGTACTTTTTAACATTTGCACATTCACAAACTCACGCACATTTTCACCCTGTCCTCATTACCTTATTTCTGTCAAAATACACTGGTTTTCTTTCAATTTATGTTGAAAATAATAAAGAATTTAGCAGAATACTTTTGCTACTATTCAGATGGTGTCTGAAACATAAACGGAGTTGAAATTCTTTTTTTTTTTATGGTAAATTTTAATTTAGATGACTTTAAAACAGGAAGTTTGCATCATAGAATCAGGAATAAAATCTCCAATGAATTGTTATTAAAAGAATTAAAGAGCGGAATATTAGAAATGAATGACACCGCTTATATAACAGTGATACTTGTTTACAACTGTCACCCAATGTCAAGACAAGGAGACAAAAGCGTACACACTCTCAC
>NW_026430909.1:0-295 GCF_001194135.2 Octopus bimaculoides
GAATAAGTATTAGGCTTACAAAGAATAAGTCCTGGTGTCGATTTGTTCGACTAAATGTAGTGCTCCAGCACGGCCGCAGTCAAATGACTGAAAAAATAAAAGTAAAAGAGTAAAGGAGATTGACAGGTAGACAGATATATAGATAGATAGACAAATAAGTTAAATCAATTAATCTATCTATCTATCTATCTATCTATCTATCTATCTATCTATGGAGTCATCTTGAGCATAACCCCATGAATTAGAAAAAATCCAAGAAAAAAAAATAAAACAAAAAGGCAAAAGAGAGTCACTT
>NW_026430911.1:0-363 GCF_001194135.2 Octopus bimaculoides
TATGCTACCACTCATATAGAGGAGAGTGCTTGTACATATACCACGTATTTAGAAGTACAGGTGAATACATGTTTACATATATACACACAATTCTACTATTGCAGTAATCATATATGAATACAGGCATTCATATATGTATGTGTATGATTTTAACAAAAGCTATATACTCATACGGAAAAAAAGATAGTCAAATATACTAATCTTTTTACATTTATATATGTGTGTATATTCCGTGCATGTATATATCCATAAATGTATGTATATATACGCTTAGTTCAACCACAAAAAACATGTACACACCCCTTCGTGTATGAACACATAAATATTTTGACAGATGTATACCGCCGTATATAAATGCACATA
>NW_026430912.1:0-237 GCF_001194135.2 Octopus bimaculoides
ACCGAATCGTTACTGGCGACGAAAAATGATGCCTGTACATCAATATGAAGTAGCATAAGGAATGGCTTAGTCCCGGTAAACAAGCGACACCGCGCGTGAACCAAGATCTTCATCCGTGTAAAACGATGTTGTGCGTATGGTGGGATTTGGGAAGGGATTATCCTTCACGAATTGCTTGAATGAAACTAAACGGTCAATGCGGAACTCTATGTTCAACAGATGGAACGACTCAACACG
>NW_026430913.1:0-636 GCF_001194135.2 Octopus bimaculoides
CAACTGTAATCAATCATTAAACTCGAGAAATGAGACGACGGAAAACTAGGTCAGGATACAGATAAAACATATTGTATCCATAAGTCACATGGGGAGCACATTTCTAACTCGTTACTTTGGGGTATTGATCCGTATATGGATAAAAACTATATATACATATAGGTGTATGTAAATATTTATGTGCGTGTGTGTGTGTGTATGTGAGTACAGAGGGAGAGAGAGAGAAGGAAGGACAAAGAGAGACGGAGAGATGAAGATAGAAAAGTGTGTATGTGTGTGTATATGCATATATACATGTGTGTGTGTGCGTACACAAACACAATCGTACATATACACATACATCGGTCTCTTTCCCTTTCTATACAGGTACACACACATATATATGCTTGCATATATACATATGAATATATAATTTATATACGTAAATATTATACATATGAAACATGTAGATATGTAAGTATGTATATACACACATATATGTAAAGATATGTATATATGTGTGTGCATGTATGTATATATATATATATGTCTGCATATGTATATATTCATATATACATATATATACATATATATACATATATATGTGTGTATATGTATGTGTGTATATATATATAAATATGCATATATACATATATA
>NW_026430914.1:0-176 GCF_001194135.2 Octopus bimaculoides
CACATACGTACATACACATATACACACATACATACATACGTACATACACACATACATACATACGTATATACACATATACACACATACATACATACGTACATACACACATACCTACATACGTACATACACACATACCTACATACACACATACATACATACGTACATACACACATACA
>NW_026430914.1:330-521 GCF_001194135.2 Octopus bimaculoides
CACATACATACATACGTACATACACACATACACACATACGTACATACGTACTTACACACATACACACATACGTACATACACACATACATACATACGTACATGCACACATACATACATACTACATACACACATACACACATAGTACATACACACATACATACATACGTACATACATACATACGTACATACAC
>NW_026430914.1:691-827 GCF_001194135.2 Octopus bimaculoides
ACACACATACACACATACGTACATACACACATACACACATACATACATACGTACACATACACACATATACATACATACGTACATACACATATACACACATACATACATACGTACATATACATATACACACATACAT
>NW_026430914.1:1444-1594 GCF_001194135.2 Octopus bimaculoides
CACATGTACACATACACACATACACACGTACGTACACATACACACATACATACATACGTACACATGCACACACATACATACGTACGTACACATACACACATACGTACACATACACACATACATACGTACGTACAATACACACATACATAC
>NW_026430914.1:1652-1767 GCF_001194135.2 Octopus bimaculoides
CATACATACCTACGTACACATACACACATACATACGTACGTACACATACACACATACATTCATACGTACACATACACACATACACATACATACATACACATACATACATACGTAC
>NW_026430914.1:1845-2002 GCF_001194135.2 Octopus bimaculoides
CATACATACATACGTACATACATACATACACATACATACGTACATACATAGACATACATACATACGTACATACATACATAGACATATATACGTACGTACATACATAGACATATATACGTACATACATACATACGTACATACATACATACGTACATAC
>NW_026430914.1:2031-2158 GCF_001194135.2 Octopus bimaculoides
CATACATATACATACATACGTACATACATACATATACATACATACGTACACCTACATACATACGTACGTACATACATATACATACGTACGTACATACATATACATACATACATACGTACGTACATAC
>NW_026430914.1:2169-2291 GCF_001194135.2 Octopus bimaculoides
TACATACGTACGTACATACATATACATACATACATACGTACGTACATACACATACATACGTACGTACATACGTACACATACATACATACGTACGTACATACATACACATACATACATACGTA
>NW_026430915.1:0-202 GCF_001194135.2 Octopus bimaculoides
GAGCACCACCTTTAGTCGAACAAATCGACCCCCGGACTTATTCTTTGTAACCTAGTACTTATTCTGTCGGTCTCTTTTGCCGAACCGCTGGTTTACGGGACGTAAACACACCAACATTCGGTTGTCAAGTGATGGTGGAGTGACATACACAGACACACAAACATATATATACGACGGGCTTCTTTCAGTTTCCATCTACCAA
>NW_026430916.1:0-269 GCF_001194135.2 Octopus bimaculoides
TTACACACATTGCTTCTAAATTTCCTCCGAAATTCATGGAAGAGAGGAAGTAAGGAAAACCTGAGACGTGGCATCAATTCTAGCAAGAGACTGGACTTCGCTTAAGATGTACAGAGTATGAGATGGTGATATTCCATCCAGTGACGGATTAAATCTACCATTGATGTAAGATAAAGCGGTATTTGAACTCACAGCGCAAACAATCAGAAAGCGTCATTCAGAATGTACCAATGAGAATGCTCTAATGTCCCATGGAGGTAGTCCTCTGA
>NW_026430917.1:0-301 GCF_001194135.2 Octopus bimaculoides
ATATGTATATATATATATACATATATATATATATATGTATGTATGTATATTTCTATCTATCTATCCATACAAATATATGCACATATGTAACGATTTATGGACATGCATGCAGGCCCATAAATCGTTATAGACGTCCAAACGTTCATTTATATCGTCATTTCTCCATATTTCATAAATATACAATTATCTTCAGGCATACACATATGCGCATAACTATCAGCGTAAGTATACACTTACAAATACAAACAGACACACAAAGACACGTGCGCGCGGACAGACGGTGTGATGTGTATGTATGTAT
>NW_026430918.1:0-522 GCF_001194135.2 Octopus bimaculoides
CGGCAGCTGTGGCCGTGGCTTCTTCTAGATTAAGGGCCTTTATAGGGGTCACGGAGCTGATGTTGGTGTCGTTTACCTCGTTACAAGAAGTCACAGAATAGGCCTTCTGAAAAGAAGAATAAAAATGTTATCATCATCTCATCATCATGATTTAACGTCCATTGGTCATGCTGGCATGCTCTGGACGGTTTGACCAGGGTTGTAAGCTGAAGAGCTGCACCAGGTTCCAATCTGATGATTTGGCATGGTTTCTATGGCTGGATGCCCTTCCTAATGCCAACCACTCCAAGAATGTAATGGCTGCCTTTATGCACCACCGGCATGGTGCCAGTTGCATGGCAACTACAATTTCACTTGGCTCGATGGGTCTTCTACTCAAGCACAGCATTGCCAAAGGTCTCAGTCATATGCCATTGCAGCAAAATGCTGCCAAACATTTTGTCTGGCATGCTTATGGTTCTGCCATCTGAACTCCTTAATAATAATAATAATAATGATAATAATAATAATAATAATAATAAT
>NW_026430919.1:0-619 GCF_001194135.2 Octopus bimaculoides
TATATATATATATATATATACACATTTGTATACATATACACACACACAGTATATGTCTATGTGTTTGCGCATGTAGGTGAGTAAGTTGCTTGAAGGCGCTGAGAGTGTACTATTGAAAAATTAATCTATGAACTTGTTAAAGACTAATGGAATAAAATTGTTTAGGGAGAGAGAGAGAGAGAGAGAATTGAAGAAGAAGATAGATATAAAGGTGTCTATGACGGATGTTGATTTGGAATATAAACGTGATGGAAGACGAAAACCTATAAAATGATAAAGTTATCAAACAATGCATTCCGATTGTATATCGTTACAGATAAAATATTTGCTGTTGCACTGTAAAGGATACACACACATGCATGAAGACACACATGCGCCAGGAACACTAACATATATGCATCTACTTCACGCACACAATATATTGACAATGACCTGGAAAACATTTACAAAGCAGGTTCGAAGTAAAAGTGTGGAAACAAACTGTTTAGCTTTTTAGATGATATTTCAACATTAAAACACGACTTCGTGAAAAGAGCAAAACTTAGATTGAGATGAGCCCCGATCTCTGTGCAGATGTGTAGGGTTTTATATCTCACCCCACAAACGTGTGTGTGTGTGT
>NW_026430920.1:0-205 GCF_001194135.2 Octopus bimaculoides
TACATACATACATACATACATACATACATACATATCGTCATACGCTCTAAAGCATTACATTAGCTGCATCGATTTGCTTGACACTCACATATCTATACACATACACATGCATATATATGTGTGTGTATGGGTCTGTGTGTGTGTGTATATATATCTATATATACATATATATATGTATATATACATACATATATATATATACATA
>NW_026430921.1:0-405 GCF_001194135.2 Octopus bimaculoides
GTAGTCGGAAATCGGACAAGGCCCTACCAGCTCGCAAAGATTACAGGGAGTGGATTAATGAATAAGTTAGGAAGCAAATGACAGATTTCCTTTGACTGGTGGCCATAGTAAAAGAGGTTGCATGATAGATGAGGTTACAAAAAGTTGGAGGCGGATTAAATCTTTACTCACAGCAAGTAGTAAAATAAGCACTGCTGGACATAATGGGTGCCGGTCATATTATTTCAACTGGAAATGGTGAAAGCAATACGTTCAAAACAGAGCTAAAACAAATTAGAATTGTCAGGCATATCTCTGAATACACATTCGTACATTGGTGAAAGAGACACAAGCGAAACAATAAAAGACACCGGTAATGACAGATCAATGCTTCACATTAAGTGATATACGGGATTATAGTAGAAC
>NW_026430922.1:0-610 GCF_001194135.2 Octopus bimaculoides
ATATATATGCGTGTATGTGTGTGTGTGATATAATCCACTAATATATAATTCTCCTGTGTTTTCGGCCAACACAAGAGATGACTGACAAAGGAAGGGCTGATGACAAACTGAATAACGTTTGTGAGTGTATATGTATAGCAAATTGGCAACACACATTGGTTGTTAGGATTATGTTTGTTTGCATGTGTGTATATGTGTTTGTGTAAAATATATTTATATATCTGCCAATGGAAGTGAGATGGTGAAAATTCAATGGTGAAAATAAAAATCAAACAATGCTTCAACCCAGTGTCAGCATATCTGTGTATGTGTGTGTGTGAGTAAAATGGAGGTATGTGAATGTGTGTGTGTGTGTGTGTGTGTGTGTGTGTGTGTGTGTGTGTGTGTAAAATATATTTCTCTATAATATTTGAGTGAGTGTATATGCATTGTGTATGTTTATTTAGAAAGATACATAGAAAATACAATTACAGTCACACACGCATTTACACATACATATATATAAACAGACACTTAAAAAGGAAGGAAGTGGGCTGTGACAGAGTACAGAAAACTGCATTCGCTACAGACTGTGCTACTCATTCATATAAATGTATACGTATGCACACAC
>NW_026430923.1:0-479 GCF_001194135.2 Octopus bimaculoides
AAAACAATATGCAGTTCAATGCGGAAAAATTTCAAGTACTGTGCTACAAGTCCACAAGTGCCTTCCAACTGGCATACACTGGACCTGGTGGTACTGCAATCCCAGAACCACAAGCCGTGAGAGACCTGGGTATCGACATGTGTAGTGATGCATCATTTCACATGCACATTGTCAAGTTGACAGCAAAGTGCAGACAGCTGGCGGGGTGGATACTGAGGACATTCCGTACAAGGGATCAAAAAGTCATGCTAACTCTATGGAAGACATTTGTCCTGAGCCACCTAGACTATTGCTCTCAGTTGTGGTCACCACACAGTGTCAAACGGACAGCAGAACTCGAGGCAATTCAGAGGCACTATACAAAAAAGATCGCCACAGTCCAACAGATGAACTACAGGGAACAACTGCAGGCACTAGGTCTCTACTCCATGGAATGCAGGCAGGAGAGATATGTAATAATTTATATATGGAAAATACTG
>NW_026430924.1:0-387 GCF_001194135.2 Octopus bimaculoides
TTATTATTATTATTATTATTATCATCATCATCATCATCATTATTATTCTTCCAGCGGCGAGCTGGCAGAATCGTTAGCTTGCCAGGCGAAATGCTTAGCGATATTTCGTCTATCTTTACATTCTGAGTTCAAATCCCGCTGAGATCGACTTTGCTTTCATCCTTTCGGGGTCGATAAATTAAGCATCAATTACGCACTGGGGTCGATGTAATCGACTTAATCCATTTGTCTGTCCTTGTTCGTCCCCTTAATGTTTAGCCCGTTGAGAGCAATAAAGAAATAAGAATCGTTAGCACTTCTGGCGAAGTGCTTAGCGATAGTCTCCTCCTACCAAAATTTTCAGGCCTTGTGCCTCCAGTAGAAAGTATTATTATTATTATTATTATT
>NW_026430925.1:0-2521 GCF_001194135.2 Octopus bimaculoides
TATATATATATATATATATATATATATAGATATATATATATATATAGTTAAAAATTAATACAAAGTATCTCATTTTCTAAATACACCTGTGAAATTACAATAAGGACAAGTCCTGAGTTATACTTTGTATTGATATTTACCCTTCAGTTTCCGTCAATCCACTCATAGGGCTTTGGTCAGCCCGAGGCTATAGTGGAAGACACATGCCCAAGGTGCCATGCAGTGGGATTGAACCCAGAACCTTGTGGTTGGTATGCAAGCTACCTACCTCACAGCCACAGCTGTGTTTTAGTTATCTAGTTTTGAATTTCAGAATGAACATTTTTGAGAAAACAAAAGATTCTGTAGATTGATAGAACCATTCTTAGAATATCAGACAAACTAGATTGTTGTATGCAGCTCAGATACTTTAGACTCTAAGTTCAAACCCAGCTGGTGTTAACCCCCCTCCGTCGCATATCCCAGGGGTCAGATAAAACAGAGTACCACTTAGTCCACATACTCAAACTGGTCCCATCCAACAAACAAAGTTCCGTATACAGAAAAATACTCTGAAGAATAAATAAAAAACAAGACATAATAACATTAATTTAAATTAAAATTTTATTTGATATTCAAATTTAGATATAATTATAATAATTAATATATTAATTAGTGGATTGTTTTAGATTATTTTCTTAATTTTCAACAAGCTTATATATATATATTTGTGTATATATATATGTAACTCACACACATTTATGTCTATATTATACAGATATTCATATGTATATATACCTACATTTATATGCACATACACACACATGTATATATAAACACATACATACACACCTCACATACAATTCCATAATTACATACATATACATTCATACACATACATCGATATAGATATACAGACATGCATTCATACAAACATACATACATCTATACAGTTACACACACATCCATACATATATACTTATATATATTAGCTTATAAAATATCCTGTTCATGTCAAAGACAACCAAACAACTTCCCCTGATGAACCAATATTATTATGAAACAGTTAATTACAAATATAGAGATACGACAGGCATTTTTTTTTTTTATAAAGCAGAAGCGTTGGCAATGAAATATATCCTTCATTCTTCAATACTTACATCTCATCATTTTCCTTGTTATATGCGTATATCTGTTTGTCTATATATGTATAAATATACACACACACACATATATATACCCTATCAGGACAATTACCCCCTCTCCAATATATTAACTTTTAAATCATGTTGTCCTTGGGGGGTAAATGTCCTAGACTCCATATATTACAAGGGGGTGATGACAAGTTCAGAGCTTTAAGGTTATTGCAAAAGGCCTGGTTGAGGGACCAACCTTCCGAGCTCCTTTATATGGTGTAGAAAAACCGAAGGACCGCTGCAAGTGTGTGAATCTGAGAGGGGAATATGTTGAATAAAATCATAATTTACTGAAGCTCCTGGGAACTTTCCTGCACCCACTGTCCTGTTTGTGTGTAAATACATATATACATATATATATGTATATATGTGTATGTATGTATATATATATATATATATATATATATATATATATATATATATATATATATATATATATATGATGTGTCAATGAAGTATTATGTTAGTGCTGTATTATGCTGTACGTATATTGCATCGTTATAATCCTTATATCACGCCCCTGCAAACATAAACAGAATGTGTGTGTGTGTGTGTGTGTGTGTTTACACAAAAAATGCACAAATATGCAGAAAGGTTATATATACACTTTGTACGTTCACAAATAAACAGACAGGTAGATGGAAACGAACAGACAGAGATAGACAAATACATACAGAGGAAAGTATATATATATATATATATATATACATGGCGTTAGGAAGGGCATCCAGCTGTAGAAACTCTGCCAAATTTAGATTGGAGCCTGGTGTTGCCATCCGGTTTCACCAGTCCTCAGTCAAATCGTCCAACCCATGCTAGCATGGAAAGCGGACGTTAAACGATGATGATGATGATGATGATGATACATAATAGGTCATGTGCCCACAAACACACATATATAAACACACACACATACATTGCTCCAACCATGACCATCACTGCAGTCCAGTACACTTTTTTTTAAAGTCAAAGTTGAAGATACTCGTCCAAAGTGCCACAAGGTGGAATTGAACTCGGAACCAGATGGTTGCAAAGCAAACTTAATATCCACATACAAACATCTATAAATACACACACACACACACATTTACAGACACATACACACAGTTCTGACTATGGCCACCACTGCAGATCAGTCTAGTCCAGTCCAGTCCGGTCCGGTCCAGTCCAGTCCCTTCTAATTCCAGCTCCCACGGTCGAACAATTCTTCATAGGAGTGCTGCTGTAGCTAGGGCTTGTTTCAACTCACAGCCAGAATATATAAGGAACACAGGACAAAGCAGTGAGCCATGATGGTGGTGGTGGGGGGGGACTGAAGAGGAAGGGGAGATGGGAAGGAAGAGGCG
>NW_026430925.1:2782-3945 GCF_001194135.2 Octopus bimaculoides
AGAGAGAGAGAGAGAGAGAGAGAGAGAGAGAGTTATAATAATGATAAAGATATACATGTTAGAGAGGGAGGAAGTATAATGTTTAAAGAGAGAGAGAGAGAGTAGTAATGGGAGCGAGAGAGAGAGAGAGTTATAATAATGATAAAGAGAGATATACATTAGAGAGAGAGGAGGTATGTGTTAAAGAGAGAGAGAGAGTAGTAGTGGGAGAGAAGAGAATGAAAAAGAGAAAGAAAGTATTAGAGCGAGAGAGAGAGAGAGAGAGCGATAGAATCAGAGAGTAAGAAAGTATGAGAGATGTATGTGAGAAAGACAGAGATGATGAGTAGCAGAGAGAGGGGAGGAGAGGAGACAGAGCGAGAAAGAGAGAGTAAGAGAGACAGAAAGAGAGAGGTAGGATAGGGAAGTAGGAGAAGCAAGAGTGAGAGGGAATAAGTGAGAATGAGGCAGAGAGAAAGTAAAAGAGAGGGAGGCAGAGAGAGAGAGAGGAAGAGAAAAGACAAACAGACAGAGAAAGAGAGAGAGAGAGAGAAACTAAAACTTCACAGTGAAATGACAGCCACTTTGTTTGCAGCCCCTCCACCATCGTGACCATCACCCCTGATAAATTTCGTTACCTTTTGTTTTATGCGCCGAATCAATGATTCTCATCAGACACCGACCGAATTCCTCGATGACCATCCGTTCTTGGACCACACTGGGCAGCTTCAGTTTCTCCGATTCCTCGGCCCTGGCCATCAGGCACACACAAGTCTCCCCCACCACATCACTCGTTACAAACGTGTAAGGCAACCTGCAACAGGACAAACCATGGGTTAAACAAACAACGACAACTATAGCCACTAATAATGTAGTCCTAGATACACTATGCCTGAATAAAAGACGGGATGGTCACAGCTGGAACATGTTTGATCATGGGCCTGTCAGGATCAGGGGTTAAACAACAACTACAGCCCCAGACTAATCAAAGCTTTGAGAATGGATTTGGTAAATGGAAACTGTGTGGAATCCCATATATATATATATATGTGTGTGTGTGTGTGTGTGTGTGAACAGGTGGATGTTTCTTAGTGTCCCCACCACCATCACAAATTTAACAATCGGTGTTGGTTTGTTTATATCCATAAAACTAAGCAGTTCAGTAAAAGATACACAGAATAAAT
>NW_026430925.1:4215-5148 GCF_001194135.2 Octopus bimaculoides
TCTGTTGTTGCACGCGCACTTCTGCTGCATCTGCGAGGTGCATGAGCGTTTTCCGTTCCATGCTCTCCTCAAAATTCTTACAACCAACACATTTGCAGATGCTCGAACACATTATCTTCGCCTGGAAAATACACACGCATACATATATATATATATATATATATCAACATACTTACTTGGCCACGTAACATCTTAGATCGTAAGTTACCTCATCATTTCACATTTGTCTTGCTTTTATATGTTGATTCCCTGAAGATGAATATATGTGCAATTCCAGCAGCTCTTACTTCTTTGGAGTAGGGTGCACATATATTTTGAAACATGTAGGAATTAAAGGAACTTTTATTTATATGCGTTTTGCTCCATTTATTGTTATTATTCATATATATCAACATATATATATATCTATATAAATAAAATTGAAATTCTGTCTGTCTGGGACTCCTGTATATCAAGTGTACATTTGCCCTACATAGACATAATATACCTTTCTGGAACCAGGATGATCCCAGGATTGGAAATCTGCCCTTCATTTGGGTTGCTATGTTTGCAGCAAATTTTCCTTGAATCCTTTCCAGGACCAACTGGAATGTCATGGGACAGATCAGTTACGGTGCATGGGTGGACAGCAGATGCGGGGGAGACACCCTAAATTCTTTTGACCGATTCTGTGTTTGTGACAAGCCTCTGTTTTGGATCCCAACTGACCTCAACAACAACGACAACGGCAGTAACAAGAACAACGACTCACCTCGTAGCATTCGCAGTAATTCTTCAGACAGCCGGACCGTTTACAGTTGCAGCCTTTATTGTGGCGCCGATCGCCATCACCGTCTTTGCCTTTACCTGTAGCAGAGTGTGGCGGGAGGGGACAGAGAGAAAGAGAGAAACGGTAGAGGTGAGTGGTGTGATGGCGGTGGTGGTGGTGGTGGT
>NW_026430925.1:5219-8281 GCF_001194135.2 Octopus bimaculoides
GGTGACAATTATGCGGTAGCCATGATAAAACTCAGAGTTTCGGATGTCGGGGCGGAAACCCACGCCGCCATCTCTTCAGTTATCTGGCCATCGAAAAAATGCTATGAAAATGACCGTTAAACAAAGGGAAATTACTGTGATTGACCGTGGACATTTTTACTCCCTCCCCTCATTTAGCGGTCATTCTAATAACTGTTTTGTCTAAATAACGGTCATGTTTGTGTGCCTGCGTTTGTCCCCCCCAACATCGCTTGACAACCAATGCTGGTGTGTTTACGTCCCCCGTAACTTAGCGGTTTGGCAAAAGAGACCACTAGTACTAGGTACTAGGCTTACAAAGAATAAGTCCTGGGGTCAATTTGCTCGACTAAAAGGCAGTGCTCCAGCATGGCCACAGTCAAATGACTGAAACAAGTAAAAGAGTATATATATACATATATATATCATCATCATGATTTCAAGATGTAAAGGTGCATGGTTCAATGCTTAGAGTGTTAGACCTCACGGGGGCAATGACTGAAACCTTTTCTATTTTTTTGTTTCCCGATTTACTCTGGCTGGGAGTAACAGCCCCTGTTAGGGTCTCAGGAGCACAAAATACTCTCCCTGTTTCATGCTAAAAGTGAATCGAGTCAGCCTCTCACAGCTATCCTACAAATTCAATGGGAAACAAATAAGGATTGCATTTGACAGGGCCCAAATATTCTCCCTGTTTCATATTCAAACATGACTATATATATATATATATATATACGCACCTTTGCCAATCTTTGGATGGAAAGCGAGAGGGTTCCGATCGAGGCAGGCCTTGATCGCACGGGACCGCTCCTCTTCGTGTTCCAGGTTGTTAGCGCAGTTCGTACAGTTGCAGTTGTGACAGAACTCACCATTTGCAAAACAATCACAATACCTGGAAATGAAAAGCAAAACACCATCATCATCATCATCATCACTACCATTACCATCATCATCATCAACATCCCCATCAACATTTAGCATCCGCTTCCCACATTAGCATTGAACTGACCAGAGAGCTGGCAAGTTGGAGAGCTGCACCAGGTTCCAGTCTGATTCGACTCAGTTTCTACAGCTGGATGCCTTTCCTGACGCCAACCACTTTACAGTGTGGACTTGGTGCTTTTTAAGTGGCACCTGCACCAACAGGGTCACCAAGTAACTTTGCAAGACAAAGAATCTTTTGAGAGGAGAAGAAGGCATTGGAGATGGTCTTGTGTTGGATGATGAAAGGTTATAGTGAGGCAGAGAGACAGAAACAGGTGTCTTGGTGTAGAGGAGGTACAAGTTTACCTGGCCAGAGAGAGAGATAAGGAATGAAGACAGAAACAGGTGCGCTGGCGCAAGGAAATACATGGTTACCCAACCTGAGGGAAGTGTAGGAGAAGGAGAGAGAGAGTGGGAGATAGCAGGATACAGGTGGTGGCAAAGTGCCAGGTAACGCAATGATACAGTGAGTGAGGGCATGGGTGGAACACACAGGTGGGAAGCTAGCGGAGAGCAATGATACAGTGGCAAAAGGGCCAAGAGGACGGGATTGGGGAGTGGAAGGTAAGCATAGTGGATGAAGTGGAAATATGAGGAAGAGAAAAGAGATGGAGGGATGTAGTTTGGTTTGTTGAGACAGAGTGTGTGAGACATGTTCATGTTGAGCGTCGGTGGGACACACAGCACTTCTACAACACAGTTTTGCTGACAGGGATGAACAACAACAGCAAAAAACATAACAAAAAAAATATCATAAAACAAAAATTACTTACAGCTTTAAACACTGAGATTTTGTACAATTACAAGGTTTTCTAGGCCTTGCCCCCGTCGCTTCAATGTTCGTCCTGCAAATGGTAAATATGTGAAAAATCTTAAAAACATAAGGAACAGTTAGAATTAATAAATTCTTGCAGAGGACAATGCCAAAAGGATGAAGGGCAGAGTTTTCTATTATAATTCCATTGACATCTTGGATGTTTTATAGGAATATTAAATCTACCCCAGTATTTCACTGCTACTCTATTTTATCCACCCCACAACAATGAAAGGTAAAGTTAGAGTTAGTCTTCTATTATAATTCCATTGACATCTCAGATGTTTTATAGGAATATTAAATCTACCCCAGTATTTCACTGCTACTTTATTTTATCCACCCCAGTGATGTGAGAGACATACCCATTGATTGTATTCCGTGCAAGTGTGTTGGCAGTGACAACTGGATTGTTGCTAGCAATGGGGATGAAGTCCTGCTTCAGCTGAGCGTTGACCACAGCTGGACTCTTGGAATTCTGGTTAAGAGGTGCAGCATTAGTGGTGGCCAAGGATTGTCCAGAATGTGTAACCATGGTGATCAATGACAGTGGTTGAGGTGACAGGTGACAGATATGGTAAAAGAAAAGAAAGAAGAGAACTACTATTATTATTGAAAGAAACCAGAGACAAGAAATAAAGAATAAAAAACATGGCCCAAAAGAGGAAACAACTTTCTAGGTTCAATCCTATGGTCATTCGCGACCGAAGGGAGTCTTTACCCTTCACCCTATGTATATATATAATGGTGTGCAGAGGAGAGGCTGGTATGCACGGGTGAAAGCTGGTCTTCCATAAACAACCTTGCTTGGACTTGTGCCTCGGAGGGGAACTTTCTAGGTTCAATCCTATAGTCCTCCATGATCAAAGCAGGGCCCTTTACCTTTTTAAATATCTATATATTGTTATGTATCCCTATAAGATAAAGAAGGGTGAGAAACTTACCCTATATTTTCCGAAGGTGGCGAGATAAACGTTTGTCAACGACCGTTTGGCAGAATTGAAATAACGTTGGTATGAATAACCAAATATATACACAGGAAGTTAGCATAGTACGAGACAGGTAATCTCGTTCACTTCCTGTTAACGAGCAAGGCAGGTAATCTCATACTTCCTGGGGAAGACAGCGGGAGCTTGGCGCGGATAGAACCAGAATGAGATAGAGCTGCATACGGGTCGGACCGTTCACCACCTACCTTGAACCAATTGAGACTGGACATAATCTCCATCTATGAACATTTACTTTCCCT
>NW_026430925.1:9036-9918 GCF_001194135.2 Octopus bimaculoides
CATGGGTTGGACGATTTGACTGAGGACTGGTGAAACCGGATGGCAACACCAGGCTCCAGTCTGATTTGGCAGAGTTTCTACAGCTGGATGCCCTTCCTAACGCCAACCACTCAGAGAGTGTAGTGGGTGCTTTTACGTGTCACCCGCACATGTATCCATGTGTTTTACATAGGCATGGCTGTGTGGTAAGAAGCTTGCTTCCCAACAACGTGGTTCTGGGTTCAGTCCCACTGTGTAGCACCCTGGGCATGTCTTCTACTATTCCCTCAGGCAAACTAGAGCCTTGTGAGAGGATTTGATAGGCAGAAACTGAAAGAAGACTGTCAGATATATATATATATATATGTATATATATATATGTACACACAAACACACTAGCAATACACCCCGGCGTTGCCCGGGTGTTATGACCTATAGCCACTTTGTATCATTTGGTCCTTTTTTTTTTAAGGGCAGAATTAGCACACGAGGAGTATAGTGCAAACTACTCTTCTTTATAAACATCTCTCTTGGTCATTTTGCGATGAGCAACACTGCAGTTTCAATCTACCAAATTCAGTATGATCAATTAAATTTCTGCAGGTGAGTATGCCGTGTGCTTTTACATGCCATTTCCGTGACACTGGTATCTGCCACGACTGCAATTTCACTTGGCTTCATGGGTCTTCTTACGGCGTTAGGAAGGGCATCCAGCTGTAGAAACTCTGCCAAATTAGACTGGAGCCTGGTGTTGCCATCCGGTTGCACCAGTCCTCAGTCAAGTCGTCCAACCCATGCTAGCATGGAAAGCGGACGTTAAACGATGATGATGATGATGATGATGATGATGATTAATATAGGTGCAGTACCAACACCAACACCACAAACACCACTACCACAGAT
>NW_026430925.1:10420-11577 GCF_001194135.2 Octopus bimaculoides
GTGTGTGTAAACCATCACCATCATCATCATTTGATGTCTGCTTTCCATGCTGGCATGGGTTGTGTGGTTTGACTGAAGACTGGTTAAACCAGGGGGGGGGGCTGCACTAGGTCCTCATATCATTTGGTGAGGTTTCTACAGCCTGATGCCCTTCCTAACGCCAACCACTCTGAGAGTGTAGTGAGTGTTTTTTACATGCCATGGGGCTTAATAACAACAACTATAGCCACTAATACTAACTACTATACTATACATTAGATGATGTAGTCCTAGATACACTATGCCTGAATGAAAGATGGGATGGTCACAAGTGGATCATCTTTGATCATAGGTCTGTCTGGATCAGGACTGACCTGGGGTTTAACAACAATTATAGCCACCAATACTAACTATTATACTATACATTAGATAATGTAGTCCTAGATACACTATGCCTGAATAAAAGATGGGATGGTCACATATGGAACATCTTCGATCAGGCTGAATCAGAACCTTCCCCCCTCACACACACACACCTTTACTCACCTGTTGTGGTCTTTGCTTGCTGCGTGTTTGGCGTGACCAACCTCACATAATGGAGATTCTCCGAGACTGTGTGATGAATGGAAGGCGTACAGACGGCGACCTGCCGGAGGGTGGCCGGCGCCTGCGAATAGGAGACGACCTGGACTGGCTTGTTCCCCACTGACAGCTGCAGATGCTGCGTACATGAGGGTTTCGGCTGCTGAATAAAGAGGAGAATAAAAAAAGTGAACAATCATTTGACTGAAACCAGAACTATGTGGTTGGGGAGCAAACATCTTACCGTACAGTGATGCCTAAGATTAAAAAAACAGAAGTAATTTAAAAAGAAAATTAACAGGCGCAGGAGTGGCTGTGTGGTAAGTAGCTTGCTTACCAACCACATGGTTCCAGGTTCGGTCCCACTGCGTGGCACCTTGGGCAATTGTCTTCTACTATAACCTCGGGCCGACCAAAGCCTTGTGAGTGGATTTGGTAGACGGAAACTGAAAGCCCGTCGTATATATATATATATGTATATCTGTGTTTGTCCCCCCAACATCGCTTGACAACCGATGGTGGTGTGTTTACGTCCCCGTAACTTAGCAGTTCGGCAAAAGAGAACGATAAAATAAGTACTAGGCTTCTAAAGAATA
>NW_026430925.1:12393-13744 GCF_001194135.2 Octopus bimaculoides
GAGACGTGAGGGTCATCATTTGTCCTTGCACTTGCAACGGGATCGCTTGCTGCTGGAGGTGATGGTCGAGCGAGGAAGAAGAAGAGGCATTCTTGGTGGCAACAGTGGCGCTGCCCGTCGGTGTTGTGATGATGAATTTCGCAAGAACAGGTGACATGTTCGAAGTCCCAATCAACGAGCGTTTGGTGGTGGCAGTCACTGTAGAAGAAGGGGTGGCAGCAGTGAGCAGGGTCTTGTTAGCATGGGGCATACCAACTGCCACATCAGAAGGCCCCACAGCGACAACATATGTCGCAGTGGGCGTCACGGCAGCTTTCGGCATTGGCCTGTTGCTACTACTGCTACTAATAACAAGGTTACCCAAGTCAGCAGACACTGTTGGCACGGCAGCGGAACTTGCAGCAGAACTTACAGTGGTACTGGTAGCCCCTACTACCGACGGCAACGTGATGCAGTCAAACGTTGCCCCTGGTTTAGCACCCGACACCACAGTAAGGCCGCTGTCGTTACAGCCAGTGTCCGGCAGGGCAATGAACGTGCCGGAGAGGGGAAGCGAATGCCGCTGCTGTTTGCTGTCGACGACAATCACGCTGCCAGCGCCGGCCTCTTGGAAAGTCGGTTGCTGCTGCTGTGGCGTGAAGTCCGAAGCAATGTTCGAGGGCCCGGCGTTGGTCATGGTGGAGGTGGCAGCTGCGGTGGTGGTGTTGGGGGCGGCGACGGCACTGGTGACAACGAGGTTGGCATCTTCAAGGGAGTTGAGTTGGCCGCCGGACAACGACGAAGACGACGACAGAGAGGCTGAGGACAGCGACGAGTGGAGCGTGCCCAACACGTTGAATGACGACGACGACGAGGACGAAGACGACGAGGACGAGGACGAGGAGGAGGAAGAAGAGGAGGAAGCCAGGCCCACCGTATCGGAGTCGGACGGAGTCTGGGTAATACCCACAACGACATCTTTGTCTGGGCCTGAAATAGAAAACAAAATAGGGATGTAAAAGAAATGAACAACAACAACAACAACAACCACAGTGACATCAGCAGCAGCAACAACTGGAAAAAGCCCGTCGTATATATGTATATATATATATGTAAAGGCAGGTTAACTAGCAAGTTAGTTTTTGTTTGTGGCAGATGTTCAGGTGCAATAAAGACTGTAAACAAACAGGAAACAACTTCTATCTCATTCCAGGGTGAAAAACTAGAGGTAGTCGATAGCTTCCGCTATCTGGGTGACCAAGTTAGTAGTGGGGGTGGGTGCGCTGAAAGTGTAGCTGCTAGAATAAGAATAGCCTGGGCAAAGTTTAGAGAGCTCTTACCCCTGCTGGCGACAAAGGGACTCTCACTCAGA
>NW_026430925.1:14703-15185 GCF_001194135.2 Octopus bimaculoides
ATTTACTACTGGAATATCGTATCGATGAAGGAAATTGAGTATTATCGCTCATAATCCAGAAACGCGTCTATGATTAACTTCGGAATGGTTAGTTTTCATTGTTTTTCTTCTTGTTTTTGCCTTCGTGAGTTACAAGTAATGCTATCTGTTGGAGTCTCAGCTTTTTTAGCTGCTATTTCTGAACTTCGGTATGTGGTGAAGCAAATATCTGCTGATCCCTTAATTATGTTTATAAATGTATATGAACTCTTAAATAAGTTCTCCACCTATAATGGTGCTTACATACCGAAGGGCTTGGTAAAAATTATTAATTGTTGATTTATAAATAAATTAATAAACCTTTACCCTTTTAATTTGTAATAATTGTTATATATATATGTATGTATATATATATGTGTGTGTGTTTGTCCCACCCCCACCCCAATATTGCTTGACAACCGATGCTGGTGTGTTTACGTCCCCGTAACTTGGCGGTTCGGCAA
>NW_026430925.1:15195-16046 GCF_001194135.2 Octopus bimaculoides
TGTGTTTACGTCCCCGTAACTTGGCGGTTCGGCAAAAAAGAGAGACCGATAGAATAAGTACTAGGCTTCCAAAGAATAAGTCCTGGGGGTCGATATTTACTCGACTATAAAGGCGGGTGCTCCAGCATGGCCGCAGTCAAAAGACTGAAGGTCATGGGATATGCTAGAAAAGACAGCCAAATCTCTCTTAAATCAAACGCCTTTGCGTCTTTCCTTTACTTGTTTCAGTCATTTGACTGCGGCCATACTGGAGCAACGCCTTTAGTCGAACAAATCCACCCCAGAACTTATCCTTTGTAAGCCTTGCACTTATTTTATCGTTCTCTTTGCTGAACCGCTAATGTTACGGGGACGTAAACACACCAGCATCACTTGTCGAGCGATGTTGGGTGGGACAAACAAATATACACACACACACACACATACATACATATATATATATATACGACGTGCTTCTTTCATATGAAAATGCCCGTTTTTTTCTGGTAGTCGGATGGGGCACAATTGTGTAGTTATGCCAATACATAAATAAAATCTTACCAGTTGCTGTTGAGTAGAAATCGGGTTGTCTCAGAGGACTTTGTCGCAAGCATACATACATTGTTGAGCCTGTCTGTGTGTAAATTGTGTGTGTGTATATATATTGTGTGTATATGTATGCATGTGTGTGTATGTGTATACAAACATACATACACACGTGTGTATGTGCGACGCGTTTCGTGTTCATATAATGTACATAAATATACACACACACAATATATATATATATATAGAGAGAGAGAGAGGGGGTGAGAGAGAGATTGTGTATATATATATATATATATATGCATATACACATATCGATCTATATA
>NW_026430925.1:16365-19190 GCF_001194135.2 Octopus bimaculoides
ACCTTGTATATGTATGTGTATGTGTGTGTGTGTGTGTGTGTGGCGTTTCGTTTATGTATATGTGGAGACGGGGTGGGGGTGGGGTGAAGTTATGTGGGCTGTTTAGCCCCAGGTCAGTGCTGATCCAAACAGACCATTCAAGCGTGATCAATACCAGTGTCGTCTGACTGACCCCCATGCAGGTAGCACATAAAGAAGCACCCACTACACTCTCGGAGTGGTTGGCATTAGGAAGGGCATCCAGCTGGAAAATCCTTGCCAGATCAGATTGGAGCCTGGTGCAGCCTCCCGGCTTGCCAGTCCTCTCAGTCAAACCGTCCAACCCATGCCAGCATGGAAAGCGGACGTTAAACGATGGCCGCTTCCATTGAAAATGATGTATCAGTGTTCAGTGTTTTGCCTAACGACCAACACAAGTAATTTGTTTCTGATGATCAAATGTTTTGGCTGCCACACATTACTTCACTTTCTCCATCAAATCGACCAATGCTAAAAATAGAAGTCAAATCCAATTTCCTTCCATTTGAGTGTCCCACTTCCTTTGAAAAGTCGATGCAAAGATCATATTTGGAACGGATATGATTACCGTGATTCCTCTATCTTGTTTGACCTGGGATTAAGTAACATTAATGCCCCTAGGCAACCGATCGGTGCTAGAAATAACAGTTGAGTTCCTTTCAAATCAAACACCACCTTAAGAACAACATTTACGCTTCTACGTTGCTAGAAATAGAAGCTAAATCTTGTAAACAATTTAGATGGGAAGTTTAAAGTAATATGGAAGTGTTTGGTGAGGAAATGAACGTCGTTCGTTGAACGAGGTTTATTGTGAAAAATAAAACAAGGTTTCAGAAAGTGGGAGGGAGGGAGAGGTAAAGGGAGGGTGTATAGAGAAAAGAGAGAGGGGGAGAAGGCAAAGAGAGAGACGGATAGATGAGACAAGGAAAGAGAAAGACTAAGAAACGGAGAGAAAGAGAGAGAGACAAGGAAAAAGAGAAAGATATATACATATATAGAGAGAGAAAGAAGGAAAGAGATAAAGGCAGAGGAGAGAGTGAAAGAGAGACAAACAGAAAGAGATAGGAAGAGAGGGAGGGAAAGAGATGGGTGAAAGACAGAAAGAGAACAGAGAGAGAGTACATAGAAAAACAGAAAGAGAGAAAGCAAAGAGAGAGCGAGAGAGAGAGACGCTCCTGTTCACGCGCTGTCACCCGCCACTAAGCCGCCGATTTGGGTCTGTCCGGAGAATATAAGGGTTATATTGCCGTTGTAGAAGTAGGGAAACCTTAAAGGAGTCCGAGGCCCCAGGAAAGGGGCCGGAAAAACCCAAGCAAAACCATCAACTAACCTGTATTCTCGGCAGGCATTCTGTATATTTTCCGTTCAAAATCACGCGCCCACCATTAATATTATCCCATAATGGTGTGTGTAACGCTGACTTCCGTTACGGAGAGAGAAAGTGGGAGGAGAGAAAACAGAGCGAGGAAGAGGGTGAGACAGAGAGAGTGGGAGGAGAGAAAACCAGAGCGAGAAAGAGGGTGAGTGGGAGAAGGCAGAGAGAGATGTAGTTAGAGATGGGGAGTGAAAGAGAAGATAGAGACAGGGGGTAAAACACAGCTAGAGAGGGAGAGAAAGAGTGAGACGAAGGAGAAGGAAATAGAGATAAAGAAAAATGAGAGAGAGAGAGAGAGAGAGAGCGAGCGAAAGAACAACTCATACGTTACAGAAAAGTGCAGAGCAGACGTTACTTCCGTATATTTATCTACTCATACCACTACTCCATCTAATTCACTCTTTCATTTCATTTTACTGGCTTTATAATTCAACTCTTATATATATACATATATATATATTTAAATCACTTGATTCGAGTGTCTTGCACTTCGATTTCTTGCTTATCTCATAACCTCTCTCTCTCTCTCCCTCACATTTAACTCCGGTCCTGCTCTGCTTCTACTTCCGCTTTGCTTACTTATTTCACTCTCACCTCTACTCTCTTTCTCTCCAACCCTAACCCTAACCCTAACCCTGCTTCTATTTCCGCTTTGCTTATTTATTTCACTCTCATCTCTACTCTCTCTCTCCACTCCGCTTGTTTAAGCTACACTCACACATACGTTGGCAGAGTTGAGTAACGCAGATGTCGCTTCGCTACATTCAACTACTCATACCACTACTCTCCCCATTTTTTCCCCCCTCAGTAATTTCAACCAATCAATGACGTCTATTGAGGGGGAAAGCAATTACTGCTGTGGTTTGTCAACAAGACGTTCCGGCGGTGTATGTTTAGTTTGTCAGTTCTTTCTAACATATTACCCTTTGGCCTGTAGATTAAAAAAATAATTGTCACTGTTATTTATGACATATTTCATTTGAGATACACGCGTGTATAATTTAATCGCTTCAGTTATTGGTCATTTTTTTCCATTTGTTTTGTTTGGGAAATAATTTTCGTTTACTTTTTGCTTGTCATTTGAACTGGGTTCAATCCACAGCTGCATTGTGGCTCATCCCCAGATCTTCTACGGTTGTGGGTAACCACAAGCTATCTTTCTTTTCCAGCTTGTTTTCCGTAGAAAGTGTTGGAGGGGGAGAGAGGAAAACGACATCGTAGAAAGCGAAAGAGATACAGCGAGCGCGATTTCTTTTGAAGGGTGTTAGGGTTTTCGAAATCGCGCCCTCTGTATCTCTTTCGCTTTTACGACGTCGTTTCGCTCTTTCCCTTTTTATGGAAAAATGCCGATCTTTGGTAAAGATCGCCGAAAACACTTTTTACGGAAAAGGCCGATATTTCGGATTGGTATCGAAAGATCGCCAAAAAAAAA
>NW_026430925.1:19240-22155 GCF_001194135.2 Octopus bimaculoides
ATCGGTACTATTCAAGAAGAGTGGTCGCAGTGCGCGCAACCGCGCAAGCTAGTCGTGAGTAGTCGATCCTAAGACTACCTGGTACGTGTGTGCGCGTACGTAAATTAGTAGATGCTCCCTTGCGCGACGCTCATGCGCAGAACGTATGTATGTAAAAGCTGAATATATATAAAATTAAATTAGACCACTCTTCTTGAATAGGACCAAAAAATCATTTACGTTATGCTTTAAAGAACCCCTCATACATGTTTCGCGCATACGAGCTAGATAGTGGTTGTAGGATCGACTAGTCACGACTAGCTAGTGCGGATAAGCGAGTACGCAAGTGCGCGCACCGGGACCTCTCTTCTTCAATAGTACCCATTCATAAAGCGGTAAGTTGACAAAAATTTACTTCAAGGTTGTATTGGCGATAATAATTATAATTAGGTAAATAATAGAATTAAGTGAACTTCTCGATGTTAAAGTAATTATTTCGAAGCGAAAACAGAACAACTTCAGGAAAATATATTTCCTCGTCTGAAATGATTCCAAAGTGAAATGTTGATCTGTTGTTTATGAAACTCTATGATCGAGTGTAACAACGTGATATATAAAGGAAATTAATTGGTAAAATGAGAGTAAAGCGGCGTAATTAATTCGTAAAATGAAACCGATTAATTAATATAGTCTTGTTGTTTATGTGGCATTGATAAAACGGTAAGTGGACAAAAGTTATATTGAGAATTGAAATGATCGTGACGGTTTCAAATTTTGGCCGAGGGCCAGTATTGTTTGGGGCGATCGGGAAGCCGACCACAGAGAACCCCGTGTTCTTTTGCTTCCTGTTTCAATTATGTTGAAAGGATGAAAGGCAAATGCGACCTCGTTGGCTTTTGAACTTTCATATCAAAGATGGACCAAATGTTGGTGAGCATTTTAGAATTATTTGGGCGCTTCGTAGTTACAATAATTCTATAGAAGTTAAAACACGACATTGGGAAAATATGCTTCCTTGTCTCAGATCTGTTATTTTGAAGGGAAAAAAACACTCGCTATTGAGTGTTACATGTGACATAAAGTAAACATATTAAAGATCTGGTGGATTAACGATAATCCAGAATTGTTAAACGCACTTGAAATTTAGATAATGCATAATGGAGGAGTTTTTCGTGTTCCTACGTTTTAGATGTCGGAGATTAAGAATATGCAAAAAAGGAGAAAGTGATTAAATAATTAGAGAAAGGTAGAAACAATTCATTTATATACAGAAGGCGCGGGAGTGGCTGTGTGGTAAGTAGCTTGCTTACCAACCACATGGTTCTGGGTTCAGTCCCACTACGTGGCAGCTTGTGCAAGTGTCTTCTACTATAGGCTCGGGCTGACCAAAGCCTTGTGAGTGGATTTGGTGGACGGAAACTGAAAGAAGCCCGTCGTATATATGTGTATATGTATGTGTGTGTGTGTCTGTGTTTGTCCCCCCAACATCGCTTGACAACCGATGCTGGTGTGTTTACGTCCCCGTAAATTAGCGGTTCGGCAAAAAGAGACTGATAGAATAAGTACTCGGCATCCAAAGAATAAGTCCTGGGGTCGATTTGCTCGACTAAAGGCGGTGCTCCAGCATGGCCGCAGTCAACTGACTGAAACAAGTAAAAGAGTAGAATGTTGTGAAAGTTTCAATGCCTTGATGGATTCTGATCCGTGCAAACATAGACATTAAACGGATGACAGTGTTGATGTAATATTTACAATGTTGAATTGCCAGGTCGTTTAACTATTCTCTTTAGCTTACTGTTTCTTTTCCTATTTCAGAATATCACACCCTCTTGACAGAACAGAAATTTCTTCATTCCGATGTGCCTTCGATATTTTTTGTGGACTAAAGGAAAACGATGTAACTCTGAGGACATTCATCGATACATCAACCTCTTTATATGAAGAAAGATCTATGGAACAATACGGCAAAATATTTCTTCTGGAAGATGGAGTTAACAGCAGCAATTTTGTGTCGATGCTGTTTGGAATATAGATGAGACGATTGTTTTACAGGTTAATTAAACAAAGTAGTTGACAGTTTTCACCAACTGATGTAGATCAAAGAAACAGCAGCATTACATCATTCTCTGAAAATAGTAACACAACTGAACACAAACATATTGATGGAAATGGAAAAGATACTTTCACAGTGATATGTACGATAAATTATGCACTCGAAATGCATCATTTAACTAAACCAAAAAACACTGATGCAGGAGAAAAGCCATATCATTGTGAAATCTGTGGTAAATCATTCTCTGAAAGTATTCAATTGACTAAACACAAACGTACACACAGAGGAGAGAAGCCATATCATTGTGATATCTGTGGTAAATCATTCTCTCAAAGTTATACCTTGACAAGACACAAACTTAGACATACAGGAGAGAATCCTTATAATTGTGATATCTGTGGTGAATCATTCTCTCAAAGTGATCATTTGACTAAACACAGACGTACACATACTGGAGAGAAGCCATATCTTTGTGATATCTGCTGTAAATCGTTCTCTCAAAGTAGTCATTTGACTAAACACAGACGTACGCATACAGGAGAGAAGCCTTATCATTGTGATGTCTGTGGTAAATCATTCTCTGTAAAATATCACTTGACATCACACAAACGTACGCATACAGGAGAGAAGCCTTATAATTGTGATATCTGTGGTAAATCATTCTCTCAAAGTAGTCATTTGACTAAACACATACGTACACATACAGGAGAGAAGCCTTATCGTTGTGATATCTGTGGTAAATCATTCTCTGAAAGTGGTCACTTGACTGCACACAATCGTACGCATACAGGAGAGAAACCATATCATTGTGATATCTGTGGTAAATCATTTTCTGCAAGTAGTGACTTGACTAAGCACAAACGTACGCATACAGGAGAGAAGC
>NW_026430925.1:22165-25762 GCF_001194135.2 Octopus bimaculoides
TATCTGTGGTAAATCATTTTCTGCAAGTAGTGACTTGACTAAGCACAAACGTACGCATACAGGAGAGAAGCCATATCATTGTGATATCTGTGGTAAATCATTCTATGGAAGTAGTCATTTGAATAGTCACAGATGTGTTCATACAGGTGAGAAGCCATATCAATGTGATATCTGTGGTAAATCATTCTCTGCAAATATTCATTTGACTTGTCACAAACGTGTTCATACAGGAGAGAAACCATATCACTGTGATATTTGTGGTAAATCATTCTCTCAACGTGGTGATTTGACTTGTCACATACGTATTCATACAGGGGAAAAACCATATCACTGTGCTATTTGTGGCAAAGCATTTTCTAAAAATAGCACCTTAACTAGTCACAAATGTGTACATACAGGAGAGAAGCCCTATCACTGTGATGTCTGTGGTAAATCATTCTCTCATAAGAATTCCTTAGCTAGACACAAGCGGGTACATACAGTGGAGTAGCCATAACATTCCAATACCTGTGGTACTTTTTTTTTTGAAGATGGTGTTTTAATTATACACAAACATGTTCATGCCAGAAATAAACTATGTTATTGTGATATTTGTGGTAAATCATTCTCTCATAGGCCTAACTTATCTATACATGAATGAATTCCTACAGAGGAGAAGCCATGCCAGTGTGACATCTATGGTAAACCATTCTCCCCAAAAAGCCACATCCATACACATGTGGGCATTCACACACATGTGTAACAGTGTCAATGTCAAAATGCATTACATGACAACAATTAAGTCCATTTGTTCTGCTAAAAGACTAGTCATTTCCTCCTCATCAGTTTCAATACCATCAGTGTGAACCTCAAATTTGTCATCTGTAAAAATATAAGATAACTAAATCACTGAAAATGGCTGCAGTTGGATTTTGAGGAATTTGTTAGGAAAGAATAAGGAATAAAAGGTTTGACTATTTCTCTATCGCTCGACACTGACTCCTCTAACTGAAAGAGCTCAACTGGCACAAAGTGACTCCTGTTCAGTAAGACCACCCAGCCACTTCCTGTTGTGGGTGTTTTAGTCTAGCAGGGTACTTGTTGAACGTGTCAGTGGTGTTGTCACTTGGCTGTGTGGTAAGAAATTTGCTTCCGAAACACATGGTCCTCGGTTCAGTCCCATTGTGCGGTGACTTAGCATGTGTCTTCTGCTATAGCCTCAGACCAACCAAAGCCTTGTGAGTGGATTTTGTAGACAGAAACTGGAAGAAATCAATCGTATATACATATGTAAGTGTATGTGTGTGTCTTTGTCCCTGTGTTTCTCCCTCATCACTGTTTCAGAACTGTTGTTTGTTTATTTACATCCCCTTAACTCACTTGTTTGACAAGAAGAAACTGGTAGAATAAGTACCAGGCTTATCAAAATAAAAAAAAAGTACTACGCAGCGTCTCATATTCTTCTTTGCCCTCTCAGTTGTATCTATCACTCTATCTTTTTGTGTTTGTGTGTGTATAAATATATATATATATGTATATAATACACGCATATACATGTATGTATATGTGCATATTCATATCTATTATATAAAAGTCAATGTCTTTATGTTTGTTTGTGTGTTACTTATACATTCGAAAACTACTGCACCAATCCTCATGAAATTTGGAACACAAAATCCAAACCTAGGGAGGTTTGTAGTGCTGTGTGTTTCATACAATTTCATGGACCAAAATTACTGAATGGATCCTTATGATATTTGGAACTTAGATTCAATGCATAACAGCAGGTATAATGCAGTGTGTTTGGTTTGAATTTGAGATAGCTTAAAGGGGGCAGAACCCCCATGAAAATTCATAAATTTTCAATGTTGATGAAATTTCAACCATGGATAATTGACACACATCAAGAAGTAGTCTCAAAGTTTCCACTTCTCATGAGGATTCTAAAACTCCCTAATGGGGGCCTTAACTCCCAAATTTTAGTCATTTTTTTATGATCCAAAACTGCTTCAAAAGTACTGAATGGATCTTTATGAAATTTCGAAATTATATTCTATGCATTATTTTTGCTGTTGATGAAATTTTAACCATAGATATTAGACACAAATGAAGTAATATTTCTAAAATTTCTTCTTAGAAATTAAAAAGACCCCTTCCATAAGACTGGAATTTTGGAATCTACGCATAAAGATCATTAGTATGGGATACATGTGTCATGATTGGATTTTTTTCAGGGTGTGTAAAGAGGGAAAGAGCCCTCATCCGAAATTTTGATTTCAGGTATTCCAGGTTTTCCAGTTCATTAGAGAAAATATAACAGAAAACTCTAATTCTTCAATTGCATGTAACACAGGGTGTCTCTGCTAGTATATATATATGTATGTGTATATATATGTATGTGTGTATATATATATATATAATATTACATATGTGCATAAACTCATGCATACACAAATGAAGACTAAAACACATGATCATATGCAGCCACACACACACACAAGAAAACAGAGGTACACACATTAAACACACACACACCCATCCATTCAAACACATACATATGTGTATACCGATGCACACTGAAACACGCACATGCGCACAAACAAAAGAAAGCAGCTCGGATGACGGGCAGAGTCGACAACAATTGAAAAGTTTGCAGGACGCAACGGAAATTTGAGATAAAAACAAGTTAATAGGCGTAGGAGTGGCTGTGTGGTAAGTAGCTTGCTTCCCAACCACATGGTTCCGGGTTCATTCCCACTGCATGGCACCTTGGGCAAGTGTCTTCTACTATAGCCTCGGGCTGACCAAAGCCTTGTGAGGGGATTTGGTAGACGGAAACTGAAAGAAGCCCGTCGTATAGATATATATATATATATATACTTGTGTGTCTGTGTTTGTCTCTCCAACATCGCTTGACAACCGATGGTGGTGTGTTTACGTCCCCGTAACTTAGCGGTTCGGCAAAAAGAGAGACCGATAGAATAAGTACTAGGCTTACAAAGAATAAGTCCTGGAGTCGATTTACTCGACTTAAAGGTTGTGTTCCAGCATATCCGCAGTCAAATGACTGAAACAAGTAAAAGTGTATATATATATATATATTGTAGAAGACACTGGCCCGAGTTGCCACGCAGTGAGATCGAACCCGGAATCACTTGGTCTCGAACCAGCTTTCTTATAATACAACCGGACCTGGAATTGAAATTTAGTGAAAGAAAATAGGGAAAATGAAGAGAGACATAGAATAATAATTCTTTGAAGGAATCTCTTTTGGAAAATAATAAGGGGAGGTAATATCCTAATTGAGTTATTTCCCTTGGAACCTGCTGTCTTCCAGATTCACAAATGGCGCCGTTCAGAGATGTTAAGAGAATATAAAATGATAATGCAAGATTGTAAAGAAAGGAGAACAAATTTGGGAAAGACTTTGATTGAAAATTACAAAGCTTATGGATATGATTCCATATCTGTCTGGACGTTTGGAAATATGCTGTGCGTGAGAAGAACCGGCAAGTCAAGTTTTGACCTAAATGCAAGGCCTCTGCCAGGGATATAGCCAGCCCACTTATGCGTACCTTTCCTTCATTGAACACTAAACTCCGCTTGCGAAGAAGACCT
>NW_026430925.1:25772-26468 GCF_001194135.2 Octopus bimaculoides
TACACGGAGCCTTCCACCCAAGGAGTGACGACGCTAGGGGTGGAAGAGGTTTTATCGGTTGCCAGGGCTGTATCGAAGCAGAGGAAAACAGCTTAAGGTGGAATCTAAAAAATGCAGTTGGAGCCATTGTTGAAACCTTGCAAAGAAGGCCGCGGAGTCATCAAAACTGGGAATTATTTAATGAAGGAAAGATTTGAAGAGGAAATGAACACTAAAAAAGAAACGGCATGGAAGCGGAAAAAGCAATCTATGATCATTTTGCAAGAAAGAGAGAAGACCGGTGCAAATGGATGATGAGGAGTGACCTGAAGATAGAGGCACAAGCACTTATATTTGCAGCTTAAGAACAAGCATCGTGGAGGCGCAATGGCCCAGTGGTTAGGGCAGCGGACTCGCGGTTTCGATTCCCAGACCGGGCGCTGTGAGTGTTTATTGAACGGAAACACCTAAAGCCCCACGAGGCTCCGGCAGGGGATGGTGGCGAACTCTGTTGTACTCTTTCCACCACAACTTTCTCTCTCATTCTTTCTTCCTGTTTCTGTTGTACCTGTAATTCAAAGGGGTCAGCCTTGTCACGCTGAATATCCCCCGAGAACTACGTTAATTTCGCGAGCAGGCTGTTCCGTTGATCGAATCAACTGGAACCCTCGTCGTCGTAAGCGACGGAGAGCCAACAAGAAGAACAAGCATTAAGGC
>NW_026430925.1:26534-28598 GCF_001194135.2 Octopus bimaculoides
CAGAACAGACAACAACAACAACAGCAACAGCGGCAGCAAAACGGTTAGTAAAATAATTTGAAATTTTTCATTTTTTCGTTGACATTTTGGGGTTGTTTGAAAGGGAGCGAGGGTGGGGCAGGGGCAGGGGGAAGGGTTGGCGGGGTTCGTTTTTGCAGAAAGATCAACTCGTTGATGATGTAATGACAGAGCTGACCTTTCGGTGACCTTTGCAGAGGTCAATTTAACAGTTTAATAGAGAAGATGGCAACCGGGAGATTATGATTAAACAAGTTTTATACACACTGCACTTATACACACATCATTAGCTGTGTGTATGTGTGCATATATGTGCGTGTCTGCATATGTATATGTGTGTGTTTGTGCATATATATGTGTGTGTGCGTGCATGTATGTACACGTATATATATGTGTGTGTATATATATATATATATATATATATATAAAGGAGCACTCCGTCAGTTATGACGACGGGGGTCCCAGCTGATCCGATCAACAGAACAGCTTGTTTGTTAGATTCATGTACAAGTGGCTGAGCACTCCACAGACACATGTACCCCTTTACATACTTCTCAGTGTGACAAGGCTGGCCCTTTCAAATACAGGCACTGTTCATTTTTACTGGCTACCGACTCCCACTTTTTCAAGCACCTTGATGGTTTCCTGTGAGAGAAGATGTTTTTCATTGCAAACATTTCTCCGATTCCTTCCGACACAAATTGATTTCAAAAGGCTACAGTTCCCTCTGAGATTAAGCTTTGCAATGGGCATCGACAAAGCACAGGGTCAGATATTGGAAGTGACAGGCCTTAATCTTGCAGAACCTGCTCTTTTTCTCATGGACAGCTCTATGTCGGATGCTGTTGAGTTGGAAATCTGGAAAATTTATTCATCTATGTTCCCAGCAGCAAAACGAAAAATATCGTGTATCATGAAGGATTGCAAGACAGAAATTTTGGAACAAAGATGCCTCTTGGTCACACAACCTCTTTTGCCAACCTCCTACCATCTCTCCTTCCTCCAGCTGTACTTTTTGTACTTTTTCCTGACGGAAAATACACCTTTTGTGGCAGTTAGAATGAAATTGCTTTCTTATGTCAGAGTAATAAAGCGTTTCAATAGAACATCTTTACCCCCAGGAATTACCGAGTACACCAGCTAGTAATAAATATATGAGTGGTTGGCGTTAAGAAGGGCATCCAGCTGTAGAAACTCTGCCAAATTAGATTGGAGCCTGGTGTTGCCATCCGGTTTCACCAGTCCTCAGTCAAATCGTCCAACCCATGCTAGCATGGAAAGCGGACATTAAACGATGATGATGATGATGATGATGATATATATATATATATATATATACGACGGACTTCTTTCAGTTTCCATCTACCAAATCCACTCACAAGGTTTTGTCTGGCCAAGCTTATAGTAGAAGACACTTGCCCAAGGTGCCACACAGTGGGACTGAACCCAGAACCATGTGGTTGGGAAGCAAGATTCTTACCACACAGCCACGCTCATATATATATATGTATATATGTATGTATGTATATATACACACACACACTGTTGTGTCTGGGAGGGTCATTCTCTTTTAGTGCCTTATAATTTAACACACTCACTGGTAAAATTTCCACTCATTTACTTATTTATTTTTCCTAACGTTTTCATTGCGTCTTGCAACCTTTTTCATAATTTATTGTCTTATCAACAATTATTGAAAAGGTTTGCAAGGCACAACGAAAATTTTATGAAGAATTAAGAAGGAAATCAATGCAAATTTTACCGGTGAGCGTGTTAAATTATAAGGATCTCAAAGAGAATGATATGCTTCAACACACGAACTCACATAAAGAATCCCAAACCGAAATATACATACATATATATATATATATATATAGGCGTAGGAGTGGCTGTGTGGTAAGTAGCTTGCTTCCCAATCACATGGTTCCGGGTTCAGTCCCACTGCGTGTCATCTTGGGCAAGTGTCTTCTACTATAGTCTTGGGCCGACCAAAGCCTTGTGAGTGGATTTGGTAGACGGAAACTGAAAGAAGCCCGTCGTATATAT
>NW_026430925.1:29206-30655 GCF_001194135.2 Octopus bimaculoides
AACTAGACCTGCTAGAAAGAGCAACCAAATCTCCCTCAAATCACACCCTACTCTCTGATCTATGTATATATGTATGTATGAGCCAATGACGGAGGCCTCTACATGGTAGCTGGACCTGCTAGAAATAGCAACCAAATCTCCCTCAAATCACACCCTACTCTCTTATCTATGAATATATGTATGTATGAGCCAATGAGGGAGACCTCTACATGGTAGCTGGACCTGCTAGAAATAGCAACCAACCCTCTCTCAAATCACACCCTACTCTCTTATCTATGTATATATGTATGTATGAGCCAATGAGGGAGGCCTCCACCCCCTCTCCCTGTATATATCAAACAAGTTGTTAAGCAGATGTTAAATCAATCTGTAAAACTCCAGCAACCAGGGTCCAGACGCCATTGGAGGGACAACGCCCTTAACCACTCATATCAAATGACACTTCCTTATCTCCCTCATGCAGTTAACCACATGGCTACTGCGATGGTGGTGGGGAGTGAAGTGTTAATGGTTGTTGTTGTGGTGGTGGTGGCGGCGGAGGTAGTGGTACATGTAAAGTATTAGCAGACGCTCAGAGAAGGAAAGAAAGAGGGTTTAACGTTTCGAGCGAACGCTCTTCTTCAGAAACAGAGGAAAGTCCAATAGAAGAGAAGACGGAGGGGAAAAAAAAATCAACAAAGATTTACATGTGGTTACAATGTATATATGTGTGTGTGTTTATTTATGAATTTATTCTCTACAAAAATATAGAATAACATATCATATTTATGTGAAACTGTTTTTATTATAACTGAATGCAA
The DNA here is from genome assembly GCF_001194135.2 of Octopus bimaculoides. Taxonomy (NCBI): domain Eukaryota; kingdom Metazoa; phylum Mollusca; class Cephalopoda; order Octopoda; family Octopodidae; genus Octopus; species Octopus bimaculoides. Next base: position 30,007 of record NW_026430925.1, read on the forward strand.
AAACAAATATTAATTATATATGTGTGTGTTGTGTGTGTGTGTGTATACATTTATATATATGCATATATGTATCTTAAAAGTCCTATGTACTCTGTTTGGAAATATATATGTATATTCATACAATACTAAATACACAGTTTTTGTTCATCTGGTCTTGTAGTGGTTGTTGTGGCGGGAATCAAAGTAGAATGGTTCGGAAGTGTAGGAGATAGTATAGGGATGGTGTGATGTTGTTGTTGTTGTGGTGGTGGTGGTGGTGGGGCTGGCTGTGGAAGTTGTGAACATAATGCTAGGAGTGCTTGTATTATTGTTGCTGTTGTTCGTGGTGGTGGTGGTCGTGGCGGCGGAGGTAGTGGTGGTGGTGGTGGTTGTAGAATTAATAATGCTTGTAGGTGTGGAATGAAGGTGGAGTGGGGTGTTGTGTAGGAGTATTGGTGTGGTGTGATGTTGTGGTGTTGGTCGTGGTGGTGGTAGTAGTGGTGGTAGTTGTAATATTGGCAGGGTGGTGGTGGTGGTGGTGGTATTGGCGTGAGCGGAGGGTGGGGGTAATGATAGTGTTAATGATGGTCGGGTGGTGGTGGAGGAGGTGCTAAACAGAAGAATGAGGTTACAGTAGTGGTGGAGGTGGTGGTGGTGCAGCGTTCTATTT
>NW_026430925.1:33313-36250 GCF_001194135.2 Octopus bimaculoides
ATATATATATATATATATATATATATATAGATATATATAGATATGAAGAGAAAGATAGATAGACACATACATACATACATACATACACATATATATATATATATGTATATACATATACATATATAAATATATACGTACATGCATACACCATACATACATATATACACATGTATACTCACACACGCACACGTATACACGCGCAAGTGCACACATGTGTCTGACTATTCAATGACAGCACATGACCATCACCGAAAACTACGATACGATGTTGTCAAATATATCCGTGTGAAGACTTTCAATTCTAGAAACGGCTCCCACGCACAACCACACACACACACACACACACACACACATACACATGCACATACACACTCATACGTAGATGCACACACATACACACTCATACATAGACACACACATACACACACATGGACATACACACATACGCACACACACACACACCTACTCCCCCCCCCCCAACTTCTATCATCAGGGCCACGAGATACAGACAGGATTCGAAGTAAAAATGTTGGATTCAGCAAAATTCACGAGTTTTCAGAGCAGAATTGCCTTCTGCTGGCAATCGTCAGGTTTAACGTCTATTTTCCTAAGCCGGCATGGGCTAGATGGATATTGTTGGGGCAGATTTTCAATTGCAGAACGTCCCCTTATCACCACCATCATCATCATCATCATCGCCCATTATTCAACATCCGTTTTTTCATGCTGGCATGGATCGGATAGTCTGGCGTGGATGGCAAAACTGAAGAATTGCACCAGGCACCTGTTGCCTGTCTCAGCATGGTTTCCACGACCAGATGCCCTTTCTAATGCCAACCATTTCACAGAGTGGACTGCGTGTGTGCTGACGTGGTACTGGCATTGAGTAACTTGCAAGACACAACATCCTTCAGACAAATAAGAAAAATCAATTGACAAACATTCGTTTAGATCTATTTATCAATTGATTGCAATCAGGAGTGGCTGTGTGGTAGGTAGCTTGCTTACCAACCACATGGTTCCGGGTTCAGTCCCACTGCGTGGCATCTTGGGCAAATGCCTTCTACTATAGCCTCGGGCTGACCAAAGCCTTATGAGTGGATTTGGTAGACGGAAACTGAAAGAAGCCCGCCGTATATATGTATATATATATATATATATATGTGTGTGTTTGTGTGCCTGTGTTTGTCCCCCTAGCATTGCTTGACAAACGATGCTGGTGTGTTTATGTCCCCGTCACTTAGCGGTTCGGCGAAAGAGACTGACAGAATATGTACTAGGCTTACAAAGAAAAAGTCCCCGGGTCGAATTGCTCGACTAGAGGCGGTGCTCCAGCATGGCCGCAGTCAAATGACTGAAACAAGTAAAAGAGTAAAAGAGATGTGCATAAGTAATCAAGATAAACAAATGAAATAAACAAATAAACAAGTAAATAAATAGATAAATAAAAATAAATAAATGAATAAGAATCAATGAGTGAAATTTCATTCGTTTATCTTAATTACTTATACGTATGATTGTAATCAATTAATAAATAGATCTAAATGAATGTTTACAAGCTGGTGTTTGTCAAATGATTATCCGCTTTTTTGTCTTATTTGATTTATAAATTCTGGGTAAATTTCTGTTTTACTCCCCACCCATACCTAGTATTCAATTGTGACACTGCCCTGCAACAGCAAGCACTTGGATATAAATATGTAGGTATACATCCAGTAGTATATTGGATATGTATTATCCCTTAGATGGTTAGCCCGAGGCTATGGTAGAAGACACTTACCCAAGGTGCCACACAGTGGGACTGAACCCAGAACCATGTGGTTGAGAAGCAAGCTTCTTACCACACACATGCATTTATATATATATATATATATATATATATATATATATATATGACAGGCTTCTTTCAGTTTCCGTCTACCAAATACACTCACAAGGCTTTGGTTAACCTGAGGCTACAGCAGCAGACCCTTGCCCAAGGTGCCACGCAGTGGGACTGAACCCAGAACCATATGGTTGAGAAGCAACCTTCTTACCACACACATGCATTTATATATATATATATATATGACAGGCTTCTTTCAGTTTCCGTCTACCAAATACACTCACAAGGCTTTGGTTAACTTGAGGCTACAGTAGAAGACCCTTGCCCAAGGTGCCACGCAGTGGGACTGAACCCAGAACCATGTGGTTGGGAAACAAGCAGCAACTTACCACACAGTCACACCTGCACCTGTCCTTTATGGAAGTCAAATATGAGAAGACATATTAGTCAATGCTTTGCTATTCTTGCTAGACTGGTGCCGTTTTATTCTTCAAGAATGTAACCCGATACACGAAGACTGGATGACATTTCCCACAAAGAACTTGTCTATTATATATATATATATATATATATATATATATATATAGTTACTGGCTTGTGTTTGTAAGAGGGAGAGTGTATATAAACATACTTACACTAGAGTTGTCTCTTGTATATAGAATTCCACTATGATATCATAGTCTGACTCCCTCAACACCAAAAATACCCTGTCTGCTATTAGAATTCCACTTTTGGGGTTGGGGACAAGGGATGTGTCCGTGTGTGTGTGTGTATGTAGGTGTATGTATGTATGTGTATTTGTGTGGTGTGTGTGTGTATATATATATATATATATATAGAGAGAGAGACAGAGAGAGAGAGAGAGAGATGGGTGTATATGTATATACATATGTGTGCTTATGTATATATATGTAAGTGTGTACTTGTGTGTGTGTATGTGTATATATTATACATGCCTATATCAATGTATATCCGATAAATATATACATAAGTATACATACACACACACATCTATATATACATAAACATACATGCACACAGACATACACAGACACATGTGTGCATATATATATATATATATATATATATATATATATATATATATATATATA
>NW_026430925.1:36707-37372 GCF_001194135.2 Octopus bimaculoides
TATATATATATATACATTCACATACACATACATACATGTGTGTGTCTGTATGCTGTGGGTTTTATTTTTCAAATTTCTTCACCAAATAGAATGAAACTGTTTTGAAACTGAAAAACAAGGTTCCTTTATTGGAATTTAAACATCAAATGGGCAGCCATTTTGTGCGTATATATCTATGTGTGTATGTGTATGTATGTGTGTGAATGTATGTATGTACATGTGTGTATGCATGACAGCATTTATGTGTGTGTATGCATGCATGTATATATCTATGTGTGTGTGTGTCTTCCCCTTTCTCGCTTTTATTCAGAATAAATTTTGACCAGCCATTGATATAGAAGCCAAGTATATATATGTATAAATATATGTATAAATACATACACGTGTGCATGTATACATATACGCATACATATATACATGTAGGTATATAAATAATGCTGTGTGTGTGTGTAAATCATAAAGCCATCTTTGTTTGGGTCAACAAACTGTACACAGATCCCCCCTGAAACCTAAAAACCCCCCAAAAAAACAGACTAATTACCCTTAAAAATTAACGAGTCTGTTTAATGGATGGTGGGTAGGAGCATGGAAGGTGAGGATGCTCAAGGAACTGGGTGCCTGGTGCCGGCAGGCTGCGGAGAGGGGGGGGGGGTCAAGTGATGTCA
>NW_026430925.1:40630-40917 GCF_001194135.2 Octopus bimaculoides
ATATATATATATATATATATATATATATATATATATATATATATATATACATATACATGCACACACAAACATACACACACACATATGTATATATACACACTTATATCTATATGTATACACATGTGTCTATATATATATATAAACTGCCCACTCTTCCATCCTCCTATTTATCTTGTCTATGGTTACCATTCCATAAATATTTACCTAATCTTTTTCTTTTTTGCCTCCAGCTTCCTCAAGTCCAAACACGTATTCGACTGCCCACATCCCCCCCCCACCCGTCCACC
>NW_026430925.1:40927-41444 GCF_001194135.2 Octopus bimaculoides
CCGCCCACCACCCTTCCTTACTTCAACCCAAAGAGATCAAACTACAACACAGGGGTGCCATTGTGACGTCATATCTTTTACTGTCCCCTTCTGTTTTGAACATTGAAGATGCGGTGGTGAGCTGCTCTGTGTAATGTTACGTTTGCTTCCCAACCACATGGCTCTGGGTTCAGTCCCACTGCATGGCACCTTGGGCAAACGTCCTCCACTGTAGCCTCACGCCGAACAGAGTCTTGTGAGTGGATCTGGTAGGCAGAAACTGAAAGAAGCCCTTCATATCTGTCTATAGATATATATGTGTATATATGTGTGTGTGTGTGTGTGTGTGTATATATATATATAAATATTATATTATATTATATTTATCTTATGATATTTACTTTACTTTATATTATACTCATTTATTGTGCTTTTAATTATTAATTTTTCTATATGTGATAGTGGATTTTCATCGATGAGTTCTTGAAAATTGGTTATTTTCCCTAAAACTATATATTTTATATATTAATATATATAT
>NW_026430925.1:44571-47568 GCF_001194135.2 Octopus bimaculoides
TATGGAAGCAGCCGTCAGTTAGAGTGAAAGGCGAAGGGGGGAAGCGAAAGAGAAAGAGAGAAAGAGTAAGAGAAAGTGGTAAAAAGGAGGGAGAGAGAGAGATGGGGAGAAATGAGAGAGAGAGAGAGAGAGAGAGCTGAGGAGGACGATGAAGAAAGAGAGTGAGAGGACGTAGAGAGGGAGTGTGTGTGCAGAGAGAGAGAGAGAGAGAGAACACGTAGAGAGAATGTATAGAGAGAGAGAGAGAGCGTAGAGAGAATTTGTATATAGAGAGAGAGCGTAGAGAGGGAGTGTGTGTGTAGAGAGAGAGAGAGTGCGTAGAGGGAGAGAGAGCGCGTGCAGAGAGAGAAAGAGAGAGAGAGAACGCGTAGAGAGAATGTGTATATAGAGAGAGAGAGCGTAGAGAGGGAGTGTGTGTGTGCAGAGAGAGAGAGAGAGAGAGAAAACGCACAGAGTGAGAGAGGAGTAGTTCTATGAAGAGGGGGAAGGGTGGGAGAGAGCGTGTAAGAGCGAAAAGTTTTTTCGCCCAAGAACCGCCAATCGGAACTGTGGAAAGTTTCAGCTTCCACACAGACACATAGCGATAGACACACACACACACACATATATATGTATATATATATATATATATGTATAGATGTGTGTGTGTGTGAGTGTTACATACATGTATAGACAGACAGAAGTTCTTACACAGACAAACATACAAATACATTCCATAGATAGAAAACCAAACTCTCACACACACACACACACACACCAGGCAGCGGCATTTGCGCCTCCCACCTCACTCCCCTCACCCCCCTCCTTCACACACACACACACGAGTGCGCGTGCACGCACACACACACACACACGAGTGCGTGTGCACGCACAGAGAGAGAGAGAGAGAGAGAGAGAGAAAGAGAGAGTGTCTCTGCCTCATCCTCACGCGCGCACGCGTGCAGTCGAACACACCCGTTTATATACACACACACGTAGAGATTTCTTTTATACACACATCCCTCCACAGTAATAGAAACGGTAACAGCTTATAGGAACACAATCACACACCACACATACACACACACACACACACACATAATATATTATATATATATATATATATATATATATACACACACACGTACACAAGTTCCTAGAAGTCGCACACACAAATACATATAGACATATATATATATACATGCACATATAGACATACATACATATACACGCACACGCACACACACTCACATACACACACTCATACACGCATCCGTGCCCCCGTCCCCCACCCCCCAGGGCGGTTCACACTCGCAGCCAGTCGCATTCAACCAACGACACAATTTCACCGACATCAAAATTCTTGCAGCACTCCAAGACTCAGTTACCGCTGCCTTCCATAAGAATCCTTGTATATACACACACACATTAACGCATATACACGTAATATATATGCATATAAACACCCCCTACACACACACATGTTTATATACACACACATGTATGTATATAAGTGTGTATATATAGTCCTATAGGCCACTATGTGAATACAAGGCTGTCTTTTAGAGGTAAGAAGAACCATTCTTTTACTTTGGTAACTTCGAGTTCTTTAATGTTTATAATACAAAACCCTCCACAGGCACACATTCAGGGGCCCCTTTTTTCGATCCTGTCCCTCTGTCCCTGTTTAGCATTCCGGGTTCCTGTTCTTTGGTCAGTTCCGATCCCTTTGTCCATGCAGTTTCCATCCCAGAACAAAACTTATTATATATATATATAGGCATTTCAACACATTAGGGCCCCACCGATTTCTTTATTTTATCGTTTTAATTATCTTTTTTAATGAATATTGTTTTGACGAAATCCCGCTGAAATATGTTTTCAAGAATCTAGATTACCGATTTGTTGATAACTTCCACACAAGTTCTTGTTTTCGGAAGAATTTTGGATAATCTTTCTTCACCACCAATTCCCGAAATAGTTTCTTTAGATCTCTTTTTAAAATACGTGTTTGTAAAATGACAATTTGCTGAGATCTATTTTCTAGGATGTAAATTACGATCACGTTCATAATATTTTTATAAAACTTTGTTATTCTGAAGAACTTTCCGACCATTCTAACCTTTATCCCACATCCGATGTTGTTTACTTCAAAGCATTCTTTAAAAACATGCATATTTTTTGTTGTCACCATTTATTTATTATTTCTTTTTTAGAAATACCTTCTCGATGGTATTATGTACATGATGTAGATAACATTAATTTAAAAAATAGTTTATTTAAAGAACTTTTGCACCATTTTCCTCCCGACACACACATCTCGGCTTTGCTTCCACGCAGATCTCTACTAAATACATATTTATATTAAAAAAAACAACATTTTGCAACAATATGTTTTTGTAGGTGTGTGTTATGTAATAACGATTCTCCAAACACAGAAATCCGAAAACACACACACACGCAGTGGGAAAATGGTAAAGTTAACGGAAAATCAGTTGCGCCATGGTCGGGGTTTGAGAGTAGGAAGAAAAATCCGAAACTTTCTCCAAAGAAAGGAATAGTTTGTTTTGTTTTTTTTTGCATTCTAACGAAATAATTTGTAATATGGTCCTTAAAAACGTATCCCCGTAAGGTTGCGTTAAAAAAAACATGCCTTTTTCAGCATGCTATGATAAGATAAAGAAATCGGCGGGGCCCTAATGTGTTGATATGCCTATATATATATAATGTAGAGAGAGAGAGAGACTAAGAGACACACACATGTTCTTTCCCTCTCTCCTTCTCTCTGCCTATCTATCTATCTGTCACTCTTCCATCCTATCTCTGTCTGTTTACCATTCCGGGTCAGCGTTCCTTTACGTCCGACTAACGTCCGTCCAAATTCCACAGACACACACACATATATATATATATGCACAATCACGTACACACACATACACATCGTTTTCCTCTCTCTCTCTCTCTCTCTCTATCGCGTAAGATGGGGCACGGACCTGTGTTTGGTTGTTTTCAAATGCT
>NW_026430925.1:47826-50159 GCF_001194135.2 Octopus bimaculoides
AAATATATACATAACCTGATATAGTGAAGTGTTCCCTGAGGGTCTGCCCCTGTGGTTGACCATCCATATGCATTTGAAAATTCCATTGCAAGGTCCCAAACAACTATAATAGGAAAAGCCCATGCTGGAACCTCCAAATAAGAAACCTATCTTTATGCTTAATCTTTATCAGAGCACACACATGTATCTCTCTCTCTCTCTCACACACACACACACACACACACACACATATATATAGTGGAGGCGCAATGGCCCAGTGGTTAAGGCAGCGTACTTGTGGTCATAGAATCGTGGTTTCGATTCCCAGACTGGGCATGGAGTGAAAACACCTTTATGCTCCACGAGGCTCCGGCAGGGGATGGTGGCGAACCCTGCTGTACTCTTCCACCACAACTTTCTCTCACTCTTACTCCCTGTTTATGTTGTGCCTGTTATTCAAAGGGTCAGCCTTGTCACACTCTGTGTCACGCTGAATATCCCCCGAGAACTACGTTAAGGGTACACGTGTCTGTGGAGTACTCAGCCACTTGCACGTTAATTTCACGAGCAGGCTGTTCCGTTGATCGGATCAACTGGAACCCCCCTCAACGTCGTAAGCGACGGAGTGCCAACAACATACAGCAATATATGTATGTATATATCACCATCCTCATTTGATGACCATTGTCCATGCTGGCATGGGTTGGACAGTTTGACCAGGGCTGGCAAGCAGGAAGCTACACCAGACTCCAGTCTGATTTGCCAAGGTTTCTGCAGCTGGATGCCCTTCCTAGTGCCATATATATTCATTCTCAAGGCGGTGCCCCAGCATGGCCACAGTCTAATGACTGAAACATGTAAAAGAATAGAAGTATATATATATGTGTGTGTGTACAAGTATTTCTTTAGGTATACATTATTGTGCATATATGTTTGACTGTGTACTTTTTTGAGTTGTGTAGCCATGCTGGAGCACCACCTTTAGTCGAGCAAATCAACCCCCAGGATTTATTCTTTGTAAGCCTAGTACTTATTCTATCATTTTCCAAACCGCTAAGTGACAGGGGATGTAAACACACCAACACCGGTTGTCAAACGATGGAGGTGGTCAGGACACACACACACACATTATATATTACTCTTTTACTTGTTTCAGTCATTTGACTGCGGCCATGCTGGAGCACCGCCTTTTAGTCATGCAAATCAAGCCAAGGATTTATTCTTTATAAGCCTAGTATTTATTCTATCGGTCATTTTTGCCAAACTGCTAAGTTACGGGGACATAAGCACACCAACATCAGTTGACAAGCGATGGTGGGGACACACACACACACACACGACGGGCTTCTTTCAGTTTCCGTCTACCAAATCCACTCACAAGGCTTTGGTTGGTCCGAGACTATAGCAGAAGACACTTGCCCAAGGTGCCACGCAGTGGGACTGAACCCAGGACCATGTGGTTGAGAAGCAAGCTACTTACCACACACCCACCCCTGCACCTAAGCACCCACTACACTCTCTGAGTGGTTGGCGTTAGGAAGGGCATCCAGCTGTAGAAACTCTGCCAAATTAGATTGGAACCTGGTGTTGCCATCCGGTTTCACCAGTCCTCAGTCAAATCGTCCAACCCATGCTAGCATGGAAAGCGGACGTTAAACGATGATGATGATATATATACACACACGCACATAAATGTTGAACAATGAGCGCTCGACACCGCATTGATGGATAGAATTTCTTGATTTGTGTTTTGAGGCTCCCATTGGTTTCATATCAAGAAAAACATCTTAATATTCTAACGATTTTTCAAGCTGATTGCATGGAGGAATGGTGTTTGTCTCCATTTTGGATGAAAACACAAAAATTCACAAATGTCCATTGTGTTGATTCAAAGGTTTTGCAATATTTTGGTAAGCTATTTGCTTAATTTGTCAAATTACAACAGAAGCAGCATTCGGAATCGAGGCCATTGTGTTATTCTGTCTGAAGCCGTATTATTTTATGCCAGTTTTTTTTATCCCATGCTAATATCGGTTTTTGTCATTGAAAATGTAGAGCTTTTTTGCTGAAACTCCCCCCTCCCCCCATCCTTTTGGTGATGAAGTGCTTCATGTGCAGAAAGTGAATCATGGGTCAGAAGTAATAATATATATAGGCGCAGGAGTGGCTGTGTGGTAAGTAGCTTGCTTCCCAACCACATGGTTCCAGGTTCATTCCCACTGCATGGCACCTTGGGCAAGTGTTTTCTACTATAGTCTCGGGCCGACCAATGCCTTGTGAGTGGATTTGGTAGACGGAAACTGAAAGAAGTCCGTCGTATATATGTGTATATATATATATATATATATATATAT
>NW_026430925.1:50340-50873 GCF_001194135.2 Octopus bimaculoides
CCCCCCCCCCCCAAATCGCTTGACAACCGATGCTGGTGTGTTTACGTCCCCGTACTAATAAAATAAGTACCAGTGATACACTGGGGTCAATGTAATCAACTAGTCCCCACACCCTTTGATTTACAAGTACAACTCATTTTTTTCCCACCTGGGAGGACTGGAGCAATGTGGTGGTGGTGGCGGCGGCGATGATGATGATGGTGGTGATTATGTAGGGGTGTGTGTTAGTGTGTATGTCTTTTATGTTTTACTTGTCTCAGCCATTAGACTGTGGCCATGCTGGGGCACCGCCTACAAAAAATCTTCAGTCCAATGCATCATCCTACACAGCCACGAATATAATAAACTCCCATTTTTGTGTTAATTTGTCGGTTAGTTTCGTTAGCAATCCAAGGTTTCAACTAATTGAAATAATTCTGTATATATGTGGGTGCGTACGTGCGCGTGTGTGTGTCTGCTCCACTCCTCGTGGCAATTTCACTGTTGTCTTTCTGTTATTTTTACCAAATATTACAACACAGATCCCCGCCCAC
>NW_026430925.1:51906-53096 GCF_001194135.2 Octopus bimaculoides
GAAACGAAATCTCTTCCATGCTGTTGGCATCAATGTCTGCAGTTCTTTAAAAGTGCTTCTGTCTTTAAATAATTTCGCAGCATTTGGCTTCTTCCTCAAGACTCCAGCTTGGCACTGCCGAAAGCACATACCTTTGCTCACCATACATATGTGTGTGTGTGTGTGTGTGTGTGAGTGTGTGTGTGAGTGTGCATGCTTGTGAATATATAAATACATATATACACACACACACATGTATCTCTCTCTCTCTCTCTCTCTCTCTCTCTCTCTCTCTCTCTGCTTATCTATCTATCTCTCTATAAATGGGCAAGAGTCTTCTACTATAGTCTTGGGGCCGACCAAAGCCACATGAATAGATTTGCTGGATGGAAACTGAAAGAAGCTTGTTATATATATATCTTATCTATAAAAGGCAGATTTTCTGTGAGTGTGTGTGTGTTTAAAATTCATACATTTACATAATTCCAAGATCATCGTTTAACGTCCGCTTTCCTTGCTGGCATGGGTTGGACAATTCGACTGAGGACTGGCAAGCCAGAAGGCTGCACCAGGCCCCAATCCGATCTGGCAGAGTTTCTACAGCTGGATGCCCTTCCTAACGCCAACCACTTCGAGAGTGTAGTGGGTGCTTATACAATTATAAATAAGGGTAAAAGAAAATTTTCTATGCCAATATGCTGAGAAATAGACTTTAAACCGTCAATCACCACATACAATATATATCGCTATAAGTATGCAGCGTGTTGAATCAAAGAAAGCAAGCAAAGAGAATTTTTTTTTAATTCCCTTATCTCTGGATCGGACCAATTTCTGGATTAATCCAAAGGATTTTTCCTTCATCAACAGAGGATACGATAAGAAATAAACGGAACACTTGCATGTACCCTTGGAAATAGCAGAAGCAAAGTCACAATTACATTTAAGTACCCCAAATATGTATGTATATATATATATATCATCATCATCATCATCATCATCGTTTAACGTCCGCTTTCCATGCTAGCATGGGTTGGACGATTTGACTGAGGACTGGTGAAACCGGATGGCAACACCAGGCTCCAGTCTAATTTGGCAGAGTTTCTACAGCTGGATGCCCTTCCTAACGCCAACCACTCAGAGAGTGTAGTGGGTGCTTTTATGTGTCACCCGCACGAAAACGGCCACGCTCGAAATGGTGTCTTTTATGTGCC